>NC_140165.1:61777227-61960314 GCF_963971535.1 Notolepis coatsorum
ACGATTATACTTTGTCGTCGATATACGTGAGGCTGTTGGAATTTGCCTCTTGGTATATTTCTCCTAGATACTGCAGACAAACACACAACATTCAACACTTGTGTTTGTTCAGCGAGTCCGAGAGTGCCGGGTCGCCCACCGCTAAAACAATATCTCTTTTTAATATAGGCACGTTACCATGACAGCCAAGTTGAAAAAAACAATTGTTTACAAGCTTCAACAGCTGAGCCTAAACCATCTGTGTTTTAGGGTGTGTTCACACCTGAAAGTCCGGGGATAGTCCGGACTATCCGTGGATAGTCCGGACTTTCTGGTGGACCAAATGTGAAAATGATACATTGTTTGATTTTGGTCTGCGTTCACACTACCCTGTTTGGTGCGGATCTAATTTGTAAACAAAGGACATGCTGTCGCCAAGTCGTTCATCTATTGGACTAGCACTCACAAATGTAAACAGTTGCAGACAGCGTCTCTTGTGATAAAGCAGAGAGATACTGTCATTACGAGCGTGGCGCAAGTCGAGAGTAGAGATATAGAGAGAGACTGTCCGCGCGCGGCGCCAGTCTAGAGAGACAGAGAGAAAAAGAGAGAGACTGTCCGCGCGCGGCGCCAATCTAGAGAGACGGAGAGAGGAGAGAGAGAGAGAGAGAGAGAGAGAGAGAGAGAGAGACAGAGAGAGAGGAGAGAGGCATAGAGAGAGGGAGAGAGAGAGAGAGAGAGAGAGAGAGAGAGAGAGAGAGATACTGTCCGCGTGCCTGTCATTCATTTGAGTTGGGTCGCGCGCAAGCTGTCACTTGGCGCTGTCAACCATGGTTCGGTTGTTTGGTCCTCATTATAGTTCGGTTTGCGTTCATACCTGTACAAACCAAACGGACTATCGATCTAAAGGGACCATGGTCCACTTAAAGTGGACCAAACAGGGTAGGTGTGAACGCGCCCTTAGTGTGTTGGTGTATCGGTCCAGATCAACTCCAGGATGGGTTTTCAACTGGTTCTGTGTGATTTCTCCCTATTCTGGTTCCAGAGATACATATATCAGAGAGTGATCCATATTTAATACAACACAAGTTATTAACCAATCAACCACGTTTAAGGGCAAATTGGAATTAGTTGCAAACATCCACACATCCAAGGCCAAGGCTAAGAGAATAATCAAAGACTCTAGTCACCCAAACAACTGCCTCTTTGCACTGCTGCGGTCAGGCAAGCGCTACCGGAGTCTCATGGCCGGCACAGAGAGACTCAGAAGGAGCTTCTATCCCCAGGCCATCAGGATGATCAATGACTCTATGTAACATCAACCCAATCCATCTACACTCATTGCACACACTCACTTTAAACAAACACTCACCTTAACACTCACTTTAGACACTACACCATATTTATCTATTTATTAAAGAGATTTGCACTACATCCATACCTCATTTGCATCTTGCCTTTTTTTTAAGTTTTTTTGTACCTAATTGTCTGCATTTCTACATCATTGTCTGCATTTTTACTTCATTGTACTTAGGTTGTATATTATATATTGTATAGTGTTGGGACTTTATTCCTATCTTACTTACTTTACTTTTTACTGTATGAAGCACATTCTCAGGAGGCTCATACAGAACCAAGCATTTCACTGTAATGTATTTTATACGCGACAAATAAAACAAAACTTGAACACACACACACACACACACACACACACACACGCAATTACATTATCTCCTACACATCTCTCTCGGATGTAATAAAATTGACCGTTATTAAAAAAAGAAGAAAGAAATGTAAAGACGGTGGCGAATGGACACAGGAAGTTACTGGTGGGGTTTATAACAGTCCACTTCCTGTCTGCGCTCCCTCCGGCGGTTGCCATGACAACAGGTAGCCCCGCCCCGACACAGCGTCAGCAGCCCTCAGTGAACACAGCAGAATCACCTTCTAGTTCAGGACAGTTATATAACAATTATAGATGCACTGTGTGAGTGAGGACAAGGGAAATGTAAATAAAATAAAGGTCTTAACTGGAACCTCACCAAATAAAACAATGTCAGCATAAAGCTCACTGGAAAACAACAGAGAGAGAGAGAGAGAGAGAGAGAGAGAGAGAGAGAGAGAGAGAGAGAGAGAGAGAGAGAACCAGCTACTCTTTAACCAATGGGGATTACAAAATGTCCATCTAAATCTTAGTCTATTATTTGGTTGTTATTATTATTAAACAGTCTCAATAATAAGCCCAGGTTAGCCAGTGGAAGGTAATTATCAAACATTATGTCTTTAGAGAAGAAGATGGATAGATAAGTGTGACATCAAGTCAAGTCAAGTCAAGAGTTTTATTTGTCACGGCATACGAGTATACAATGAAATGCGGGTGGTCTTGCCCGCAACAATGTGCAATACAGTGGGTACAACATATAATAGAATCCAATACAAAAAGATTTGTGCAATAACAGGTAACAGGTAACAGGTAACATGGTGTGAAATCAAAATCGGTATCTGTACATAGTTATTTACAGAGCATATAGGACATGCTAGGTAGCTTTGGTAGTGCAATACACTGTTACTGTTGCTAATACTGATTTAAAGTGGCCTTTCCTTTTGGCAATAAGTGTGAGTGTGTGCGGCATGTGTGTGTGCCCGCTCATGTTAAAGTGTTAAAGTGGCTGCTAGTGTGTGAGCATGCACAGCGTGCGTGTCGTGTGTGTGCTTATGTGTGGATAGTTCAGTGTTCTGTGGTACTCAATGTTCATTGTTCAGGACTCTGATGGCCTGGGGGAAGAAGCTAAGCCTAAGCCTCTCTGTCCTAGTAGCTGGGGTTCGCAGGCGTCTGCCTGACCTCAGCAGCTGAAACAGGCTGTTATTGGGGTGGTGGGGGTCTTTCATTATTCTGCAGGCTCTGGATTTGCACCTCTTGTTGTATAGAACCTGCAGGGGAGGTAGTGCAATACCCGTGGTACGCTCGGCTGAGCGCACCACTCTCTGTAGGGCCTTCTTGTCCAGTGCCATGCTGTTTCCATACCAGGCAGTGATGTTTCCGGTCAGGATGCTCTCTACAGCTCCTGAGTAGAAGGACTGGAGTATCTTCCCCGATACTCTGAACTTCCTTAACTGTCTCAGGTGGTAGAGGCGCTGTTTCGCCTTCTTTACTACTGTGTCTATGTGTGTTGACCATGTCAGATCCTCTGAGATGTGGACCCCCAGGTACTTAAAGCTGCTCACCCTGTCCACGGTAGCCCCGTTAATCATCAGTGGTGTGTGCGTCTCCTGCTGTCCTCTCCTATAATCCACGATCAGCTCCTTGGTTTTACCAATGTTCAGGAGCAGGCTGTTGTCGTGGCACCAGCGGTCCAGTACCTCAACCTCCTCCCGGTAGGCCTTCTCGTCGTTGTCCGAGATCAGCCCCACCACCACCGTGTCGTCTGCGAACTTCACTATGGAGTTGGAGCTGAACTTGGCCACACAATCGTGTGTGTAGAGTGAGTACAGCAGGGGGCTCAGAACACAGCCCTGGGGGGACCCGATGCTCAGGGTGATGGTGTTGGAGGTCTGACCCCCCACCCTGACCGCCTGGGGTCTTTCGCTCAGAAAGTCCAGTACCCAGGCGCTCAGGGCGGAGCTCAGACCTAGCTCGATCAGCTTGTCCACCAGTCTGGTGGGGACTATGGTGTTGAACGCTGAGCTGTAGTCAATGAACAACAGTCTCACATAGCCCCCCTTCTGACGGTCAAGGTGAGAGAGGGTGCTGTGCAGTACCTGGGAGACCGCGTCGTCAGTGGACCCGTTTGTCCTGTATGCAAATTGCATAGGGTCCATATCACTGGGGAGGGAGGCACAAATGTGGTCCTTGACCAGCCTCTCGAAACATTTCATGACCACAGAGGTGAGTGCCACCGGTCTGTAGTCATTTGGACATGTTGGGGAGGGTTTCTTCGGTACAGGGATGATGGTAGACATCTTGAAGCAGGCAGGGACCACTGACTCCGCCAGGGATTGATTAAATATGGCGGTGAACACCGGGGCCAGCTGGTTGGCACAGGACTTGAGTATGCATCCTGTTATACCATCTGGGCCAGCAGCCTTCCTGGTGTTCCACTGCCATGCCTCCCACCCACAAAGCAGGCAACTCCTTGGATCTCATATTTTCCCGTAACTCCAGCATCATTAACACCACGGTAACTCCCCTACATGTATCTGACCATTCCTTCATATCCTTCTCACTAACTCTCATGCTTAACCGAAAGGTCTTCACCCCAACTCAAACAGTCTCACTCAGACGCAACCTGCCCTCCCTATCCCCCTCCACCCTCTCCTCTGACATACTATCCGCTCTACCTTTGAGTGACACCTTCTCTGCTCTCTCCACAGAGATGGCAACCTCCACCCTCCTTTCAGCCCTTGCAACCTCCTTCAACAAGCTCTGTCCCCTCGTTGAGAAACCTGCCCGCCGTTCCCCACCCAGTCCATGGCTGACAGATCCAGTGAGAGAACAAAGACAGGTCCTGAGAGCAGCTGAAAGGAAGTATAGAAAGTCACGCCTCACTGCTGACATCGACACATATCACAACCTCTTGTTAACATTCTCCAAAACCATCACTAATGCCAAAGCTTCTTTCTTCCACCATAGGATCGAGGCCTCTGCCAAGAATCTTCGCAAACTGCATGCTACCATGTCCTCCCTCCTCACTCCCCCCCCCACCCCCCCCCACCCCCCCCCCTCATCTTTCTCTGCCGAAGACTTTGCGATCTTCTTTGAGGAAAAAGTGGAGAACATCCGCAGCTCCTTCTCCCAACCCCCACCCATTCCAAATGCTGAATCGAGAACCTCATCCTTCACTCTGTCATCTTTCTCTCCCATTACAGAAGCAGAGACCCTGACACTGGTAACGTCGAACCGTCCGACTACTTGCCAGCTGGACCAGCTACCCTCCCCACTCCTCCAGACCATAGCACCAGACATCCTCCCATTCCTAACTGCAACCATCAACTCCTCACTCAACTCGGGGGTGGTCCCCACCTCCCTAAAACAAGCCAGAGTCACGCCGCTCATAAAAAAACCAACCCTGAACCCTACCGTCATAGGCAACTACCGTCCTGTCTCTCTTCTCTCCTTCCTTTCTAAAACACTTGAACGTGCTGTATCCAACCAACTTACTGCTTATCTCTTACAGAATGACCTCCTAGACCCTAATCAGTCAGGCTTCAGGACTGGTCACTCCACAGAGACAGCCCTCATTGCGGTCACAGAGGCACTTCACTTAGCAAAAGCGAAAGGCCTCTCCTCTGTCCTGATTCTCCTAGATCTATCTGCAGCCTTCGACACAGTCAACCACCAGATCCTCCTTGCGGCCCTCGCAGGAATGGGAGTGGCTGGCTCTGCGCTGACATGGCTGTCATCATACCTCAATGACCGCTCCTACCAAGTGTCATGGAGAGGGACCCTGTCGGCCACCCGCCCCCTGCGGACGGGTGTCCCCCAGGGCTCGGTTTTAGGACCCCTTCTCTTCTCCCTCTACACTAAATCACTGGGTAACATTATCACGTCTCATGGCTTCTCCTACCATTGTTATGCCGACGATACTCAACTCTTCCTCTCCTTCCCTCCCTCAGATATCCACGTCTCTGAGCGGATCTCGGCCTGTCTGTCCGACATCTCAGCCTGGATGACGTCCAACCACCTCAAACTGAACCTAAGCAAAACAGAATTGCTCCACCTGCCGGCCAAATCCTCCCCCCTAACCGACCTTTCAATCACAGTCGAGAATGCAGCTGTGACTGCGTCCCCGACCGCCAAGAACCTTGGTGTTGTCCTCGACGACCAGTTGAACTTCTCTGCTCACATCGCAGCGACGACCAGAACCTGCCGATTCCTCCTGAGCAACGTCAGAAGGATCCGCCCCTTCCTGACAAAAGAAGCCACCCAACTCCTCGTCCAATCAACAGTCATCTCCCGCCTCGACTACTGCAATGCACTGCTCGCTGGCCTCCCGGCCACTGCCACTAAGCCTCTTCAACTCATTCAGAACGCAGCGGCCCGCCTGATCTCAAACCTACCGAAGTCGGCCCATGTCACCCCACTTCTTAGGGACCTGCACTGGCTCCCCATTGCTGCACGAATCCGCTTCAAGGCCCTCGACCTAGCATACCGTGCGGCAAAGGGAACCGCTCCCGCCTACCTCCGGTCAATGGTCTCTAACTACACACCCTCAAGACCCCTACGCTCTGCATCTTCTGGCCGCCTCAGACCTACTCCTATCCAAGCTCCGGGAGGGTCATCAAAGAGAAGTCGCCTATTCTCAGTCCTTGCCCCACAATGGTGGAATGAACTACCCACCCCAGTTAGGACAGCCGAATCACGTCCAATCTTTCGCCGTCGACTAAAGACGCACTTCTTCAACCATTATCTGAATTAAAAAAAAAAAAAAAAAATCTAACCCTAACTAACCGTACTGTCATGCACTTGTCCTAATAAACTAACCTACACTGTAGCACTCAACACTTTGATGAACATTGTTGCTCAGCTGATAGAGTTGTGCCCTTCCTGATGGCTTGTCGTACAGAACTTGTAAGTCGCTTTGGATAAAAGCGTCAGCTAAATGACTAAATGTAAATGTAAATGTAAATGTGTTCACCTGCATAAATGCTCTTCTCACACTGTGTTCCGACAACGAGAGAGCGTCCCCGCCCCCCCCGCGGTTGCCCCCCCCCCCTCCACAACAGCCGGCGCGCTAGTGACGTCACTAGCCGGAGAGCCAGCAGCGCCACTGTCTACACCAAACCGAGCGTAGAAGGTGTTGAGCTTGTCCGCGAGGGAGGCGTCTTCGCTCCCCATTGAGGGGGCGCTGACTTTATAGTCAGTTATTGTCTTCAGTCCCTGCCATAATCCTCTTGTGTCGTTTTGTGCCATTTGTGTCTCCAGTTTGTCAGCATATGTCCTCTTAGCAAGTTTAACAGCCTTGCGTAGAGTATAGACTGAAGCCTTATACTCCTCCATGTTTCCTGACTCTCTACCCAGGTTGTAGGCGGTGGTGCGAGAGTTCAGAGCTGCTCTAATAGTACTGTCCACCCACGGTTTCTGGTTTGGGAAAACCCTCACCTTTTTCGTGAGGACGATACTATCAGCTATTGTTGTTATGTAGCTCACCACTGTGTCTGCGAGCTCGCTGACGTCACTGGCGCTGCCTTGGAACATATCCCAATCCGTGTCTGCTAACACGTCCTGGAGCGTGGCCTCTGATTCGTCGGTCCACTTCTTTGTCTCACGTGACACGACGGCGTCACGTGATCTTTGTTGGTATGCGGGAAATAGCAAGATGGAGACGTGGTCACTCGAGCTTGAGGACCCCGTTAATGGCGGAGCGGCTACCGCCTTGTAGCCGGCTCTGAACGGGGAATAACAGTGGTCGAGTGTGTTCCTCCCTCTGGTGGAGCAGGCGATGTGCTGAAAAAAGGACGGCATCACTTTCTTCAGGTTTGCCTGGTTGAAATCGCCAGCCACTATCATCGCTGCGTCCGGATGTTTGATCTGGTGTCTGTTGAGGTGATCATGTAGTTCTCCCAGCGCTTTGCCAGTATTCGCCTGTGGGGGAATATATACGGCGGTCATGATGACCGCGGTGAACTCCCTGGGGAGGTGGAACGGACGGCACAGGATAGAAAGGTGTTCCATGTCCGGGGAACACGAGCTCGAGAGAACATGCACCCCTTCGGGATTAACCCAGGAATTGTTCGTGAGGAGGCAGACCCCGCCGCCGATGCTCTTTCCTGAGGCAGCCGTTCGATCTGCACGTAATACGGTGAAGGCGTCCGAGGGAGAGACGCTTTTGTCCGGAGTCGCCGACGTGAGCCATGTTTCCGTGAGACACATGATGTTGATGTCTCTCATCTCCCGTTGGAACCGGACCCTCGCCCTTAGGTCATCCATCTTACCCTCCAACGAACGGGCATTCGCCAGAAAGATGGATGGAATTGCTGGGCGGTAAGCAGCTCTTTTTAGTCTCGGCCTAATACCTCCACGTCTCCCTCTGTGCCTCTTCCTGCCGTACCCTTTGTTCTTTTCCTTGCCGCCGTTCTCCCGTCTGATTTCTGCTGGCCATTCTAGGCCTAAAGTGTCTCCAAACTCCTCTTTGAGCCCGGGGTTTAGGTCCATAAGTGTCTGGCGGTCGTATGACGTCCCTGCCAGTGTTGCTTTAAATAAAAAAGTAGAAAAAACAAACATAATAGCTAAAAGTGTGTACATCGTTGCGGAGCTAAACCAGAGGCGTCTGACCGGGGTCGCGTCCTCTCTTGGTACATGTGTGTGTTTGTGTGTATTCAAACCTTTATTTCTTCTCGAAAAGACAATTGAGGTCACCCTCATTTTCAATGTCGTCGAGACTTTACAGACATTTCAATGCATACATTTTTACAATATAATAACAATACATATCAATATCAATAACTATCTATATAGCACTTTTCACACATGGACCGCAGTCCAGAGTGCCCCACAGCAATTAGTATAAAATGAATAGGCATAAAATCAGCACACATATCTACTTTGACGACAGTATGTGACGGTCATATCTGTCACAAGCTCCGCTCCATTTTTTGTTAATTTCGCTTAAATACCTACTTTATACAACACTAATGTGTTTAAACCTCGACTTATATATTAACTAAGACCTTCAACTAACTATATCAACAGTGAAACGCAGCATGCGACCAAAGAAAGATAGCTCAAAAAGACGTGAAGCAAATTCTCCAACGGCAGTCGGCGCGGTGACACGTTCAGGGAAGGGAAGAGCGGACACTATTGAGAATAAAAAACCCGACAATAGCATAGATCCTAACATTCAAACGACCTCAGCAGAAACAGTCATGGAGAGTATTCCACCCGACTTCAATACGCAGATGACAGATATGATGAAAATCCTAACCGACAAGGTTACTGAGATGGCTAAAGCTGTGGATAGAGTCGAGGCTAATGCTACCGCATTTAAGATAGCCATAGAGGCTAAACTTGAGGATATCAAGACACAGATTGTAGCACAATCCGACCGCATAACGGCGGTTGCAAATACTGGGATCGAATACTCACGGAAGCAAGAGGAGAAGAATAAGGAACTATCTGAAGATATCGCCGAAGTATCAAAGGAAATGCAACTGGAAAACAAACAGCTCCGGCAGTTGATCCAAGACAACAAGGAGGAAAACTTGCTCCATCTGCTAGAAATAGAACGGCACGCCCGCAGATTCAATCTCCGTATAGTGGGTCTGGATGAATCAGTCGACTGCACAGATGGCAAGTTTGCTGCAGTACTATTCGAAATCCTAGGTTCTGAAATCCTATCTACAGAACCGATAGTGGACAAACGCTACAGAATTGGATCTGAAAACTATAATAAAAACAACAAGGAAAGAGTGATAATTGCTAGTCTACGGGAAACTGCAACAAGAGACACGATTATCAGGGAATCACGCAAGAGATGGGGAAAACTGATGTACAAAGGAAAAAGAGTGTGGTTTTATTTTTTTTTATCCACTTTTTCTCCCATTTTCTATATTTTCTCCCATCCCAATTTCGTATCATCCAATTCAACCCTCCCCTGTCATGGACGCTGTTTCTTGCCTCCCACAAGCCGGCTGCAATGTGGACTAAAGGCCTCTACATGCTACAGCAACTTCAAAGCAACTTCAACACAACATCAGCGCGATTTCAGCGCGGTTGTTGTTTAGGGTCTTGTAGACTGTGTTGCGAGGAATCTGCGTACATGTCTCCAAAATCTAACCTAAACAACCGTTGCGTTGATATTGCGTAGCAGTGATTGGTTGGTTAGCGAATGGGGGCGGGGCTGTCATAGAATAATATAGGTATCGCAGAGAATACCATCCGCCATTGTTGTAGCCAGCCAGCGTTGATGCTAAATAATTAGCGTCACATAGCTGGCCTTTTTCTGAAAACCCAAGCACATATTGTTCCATAGCATACGCCTTCAGTTGATCATGACAAATCCTCTCTTACCTTGACGATAAAAAAGCCTCCATAATTTAGTAAATAAACCTGTAGCCAGCCAGCTAGCATTGGTGCTATACAAAATGCTATCCACATTAGCTGCATAGCTAACCAACTAAATACAATGGTATCCTGAGGTAACTTTAACGTTAAATACAACGTTTGCTAGTCGAAATGACTGGACACACACAGGGACAAGTTAAACATCAATCAATTAATTTATTCCAATAGGTAGTTTGAGCTGCATGTGAGCCGGTCTTTCTCTCCTCTCCATTGGAAACGAATGAAGTTACGTTAAAAAGCAAAGAACCGGCTGACAAAGGTTAAGCTGCTAGCAACAGACACTATAATACTTCCGGTCGGGGAATTTCAAAATAAAAGAGCGACGACTAAAAGCACCGGAAATACGTTTATTTTGTACATAATCTAACGTTAACACGAACCTAAACTAACTTTAGATTAGTTTAGGTTCGTGTAACGTTAGATATTGTAAAAAATAAACGTATTTACGGTGCTTTTAGACTCGCTCTTTTATTTTGAAACCCCCCGCCCGGAAGTAAAAATGATGCTTATTTTTCTGCTTTTATCAATGGGTTGGTTGAGAAGGGAAGCGTCATCTATCTAGGGAACCTAGCTACATACGGGGTACAATGTTACATAGGCTGCGCGTTGATTTTGCAGAAGCATAAAGGTAGAGTGTCTGCAACACCGTTGCTTTGTCGATGTTGTGTCGAAGTTGCTTTGAATTTGCTGTAGCATGCAGAGGCCTTAAGTCATACATAGCACAAGTCCCCTCCGGTACTTGAGGTAACAGCAGTCGCATCTTTTCACCTGCGCAGCTCGATCTCTCAGTGGCGAGGAGTAACGCGTGGGAGGCTCACGCTGCCCCCGACACTTCCTGATTCTACTGCGCAGGCGCACCAACCGACCTGTAGGAGTCGCTGTCCACAACTCCCGATCCCCACCCATCAGTTTCCCACCCCCTAATACGGCCAATGTGTATTAGTACGAACGACCAGCTAAACTGAAAGCAAATGTGGAGCGCTGGGCTCGAACTGACGAGCCCAGCGTCTCCAGCATTTCGTGGCGAGCGCCTTGCCCACTACGCCACGTAGCCGCCCCGTATATATGTATGTTTTTATGCTCGGCTCTCAACAGGACCTCAACAGTGGGATATAAATCCATTGTGAATTCGCACTCCAGAAATATTACCAACAAATACAAATCAATATGTATAGATTATGGCTAGTTTGAATATAATGATCTGGAACACTGGGGGAATAAATAATCAACATAAACGCAAAAGCGTGCTCACATTGATGAAAAACAAACAGGTTGATGTGGCTCTCTTAAGCGAAACACACATTTTAGTGGGAGACAAAGCTACGTTAGCGGACAACACATACCATAACATTAGTCACTCTTCCTTTGGAACGAGAACCCGTGGAGTTGCTATAGTCGTGAAACGGAAATTGAATTGAAGGGAGTATGGTCTGATGCAGATGGTCGGATAACCATAGCTAAGATTATACACAAGAATAGGAAAATAGCGTTGATAGCGGTATATGCCCCAAATCTATACGAAAATAATTTCTACACTGCACTCACTAGGGAAATGTTAAACCTTCCAGAATACTCATTTATAATTGGTGCGGATTTTAATGCCATTTGGGACCGTGGATTGGATAAATCTAATCCCAACTTTTCCAACGAACAAAAAAAGTCATCTAATGCGTTAAAGGATTGGGCAAAGAATACAGGTGTAAATTATCTATGGCGATCACTCAACCCCACGACCCGGAAGTACTCTTGTCGATCAGCAAGACATAAAACACTATCCAGAATAGATTATGTTTTCGCAACACCGAGACTATTTGATAACTATGAAGTGGAGATGGTACCCAATGCATTATCAGATCATTGTTATTTACTCCTAAAAGGATCATTTGGTGTACTATCATCCCGAGCCCCAAGGTGGCGCTTTAACACAACACTGCTGAATAACAAGGAATTCATTACACAACTCAAAGAAGCTCTTTCAGTATTCCTACCAGAGAATGTGAACTCGGTGCCGGACCCTAGAATATTATGGATGTCGGTAAAGGGAATGATCAAGGATTTCACGGATAGCTTTTCATCCAAAATACGCAAGAATCGATGCTCAAAACTGGCGGAATTAGAAACGCTCTACTCTACATTATTTACTTCTTTACAATATAACGACTCGGCTCGACTGGAATCTCAAGTTAATTTACTAAAAATAGAGATTAACGCCATTTACAGACAACAATCTGAAGTACAAATACGTAGCACAAGACAACAGCATTACTCTCAAGGTTCCAAACCAAGTCACCTACTAGCTACGCGATTAATAGTTAACGTAAAATTTGCAGATATGACCTCCATTAAAGCACAACAAGGACTTGTAACAGACACCAAAGAAATAAACACGACATTCAAAGAATTCTACTCCAACTTGTATAAATCAGAAACGACCTTCGATCAAAACAAAATGGACACATATCTTAATCAAATTAACCTCCCCAAACTTTCAGAGGATGATGCTAAACAGTTAGAAACACCAATCACACTAGAGGAACTCAGGAAGGCCATATCCAAAATGCAAAGTGGTAGGGCTCCTGGAAGAGACGGTATCCCACCAGAAATGTACCTCTCATGTTGGGACATAATTGGACCCCTATTACTTAATATGATTTTATACTCAGTCAAGGAGGGGAACTTTCATAAGAACGACAATATTGCACTCATAACAGTCCTCCTTAAAAAAGACAAAGACCCCACCGAGTGCGGTAGTTATAGACCCGTAAGCCTCCTCGGAACCGATATCAAACTGTTCTCTAAGGTATTAGCCATCAGACTTCAAAAGCATATGACGTCTTTAGTTCATCCGGATCAAACTGGCTTCATAAGAAACCGTTTGATCACTGACAACATAAGACGATTACTATACGTACTAGATGCCAGCAAGGACGACACCACACCCAAGGCAATGCTGTCCCTGGATGCAATGAAAGCTTTTGATAGGCTGGAATGGTCGTATCTATGGGCGGTATTAGAAAGGATGGGGTTAGGAAAAGGATTCATTGATATGATTACGTATTATACAAAGACCCATCGGCCATGATTACAACAGGTATAATCACCTCCGGAATATTTCCGGTATCACGCTCTTCTAGACAGGGTTGCCCTCTTAGTCCCGGACTATTCGATTTATCACTAGAACCTTTAGCACAATATATAAGACAATCCCAACTCATAGAACCAATCGTAATCAAGGGCACACAACACAAAATTAGTCTATATGCGGACGACGTAATACTGTTCATGCAAAACCCTAACACCGCAATGCCTTATCTTCTCAAGTTGATTAATGACTTTGGCGACCTATCGGGATTTAAAATAAACTGGCCAAAGTCGGCTTTCCTTCCACTGAACGCCCCTGCAAAGAATACGAGTCTTCCAGAAGAAATACCAATGGTTAAACACTTTAGATGCTTGGGAGTTGAAGTATTCCCTACCATAAGCCAAACGGTGAAACACAATTACATAGAAATCCAAAAAAAAATCAAATGCGACCTTGACAGGTGGTCAAAACTTAAAAACTCAGTACAGGCACGGGTTTCAATAGTTAAGATGGATGTCTTACCTAGAATCAACTTCATCAGCTCAATGCTTCCGTTACCCTCTCCAGATTACACAAAATTACACAGATTACACAAAATTACACTCTTCCGCATATACATTTATTTGGAATAACAAACCACCACGTATAAAAAGATCCACCGCACAGAGAAACAAAGCTGACGGAGGGATGGCAATCCCAATTTTTTTCCACTATTTTAAGGTGTACACTTTAAGACCACTGACAACCTGGTTTGAACCCCAAGCAGCAGTATCCTGGAGAAATTTAGAAGTAAATATAGTAGCACCACAGAGACTGCAGGACATAGTATACACCAAAATATCAATTAAGCAATGCGAACTGAAATTTGGCCCCATAATTACACATGCGATCCGGAATTCCGGATATGGCGTGAAACACAAAAAAAATATTCTAATCCACATAAATGGCATAATCATACTCCCTTATTCAATAACAATGCACTCCTGATTAGAAAACGACCTATAATATTCCCTAGATGGGAAAAGCAAGGCATACATACATTAGGAGATGTTTTCAACAAACAGGGTATTTGTAGCTATGATGAAATAGAAAAAAAGTTTAATCTCACCGGTTCCACATATCTTTTTTACGCACAATTATTGTTATGTTTGAAGACTCAGTGTTCCATTAAAGATACCAATTGCACACCACAGATACCACACATTTTTCTATGAAAGAGAGACATTGAGAGGTTTTGTATCAGATTTTTATCATCAATTACTAACGGCTTCGTATGAAACCCTCCACCTAGACTCTGTTTGGAGGAGGGATATACCAGACCTAGAAAAAGATTTTGATTGGCAAGAAGCCTGGGCAAATGTTCGACTTGCATCAAGGAACCCGGACCATCAACAAATCAATCTTAACTATATTCATAGGACATACTTGACTCCTATAAGACTGAACAGAATGGGTCTTAAACAAGACTCCAAATGCTCCTTATGTACAAATGGGGACGAGGGGACATTTATGCACATGTATTGGGACTGCCCACCAGTTAAGATATTCTGGGAAGAAGTGACCCAGCAATTATCAAATCTCTTAATTCTGAATATACCTGTACACCCCTCTATATTACTGCTGAATGATGTTTTTGAATATGCAGTACCTATACAACAAAAGAGATTGGTTTTATCTGGTATTACAGTGGCTAAAAAACTGATAGCATCACGATGGTTTCAACCGGAAAAAATGTGCCGAAAGGTCTGGATTCTTGCATATCTCGATGTGATTTATCTAGAAATATCTACAGCAAGAATTTTGGGTCTCAATGAATCCAAACTGACAATGTGGTTAGAAGTGGTGGAGAGAATAAAAGCTAGCATTTAATGGTAGTGTTTGGTTAGGAGCGAAGGATAATGGATGGATTATCCATGGGGGGGTCCAGGGCGGGGGGTGCGAGCAGGAGCATATGTGTGTAGGGGAATAGATAGCAGGTATTAGGGGTATATCTTGTATAAGACATTTATCCAAACGATGAGTTAACTGATGTACACTGTTTTACAATGCTTGTATATCTAATCGTGTGTTGTCATGTTTGTTTATGTGTTTGTTTAAAAAATAATAAAAAAAAATTAAATACAAAAAGAAAAATCAGCACACAATTGACAGAATAAAAAGCGATGCATAAATTGCAGACATAAGAATAGGTATAAAAGACAATAAAAGTAGTGCAACGTAAACGTGCAGACATAAGAATAGGTGTCGCTCGAAGGCATGTGAACCCCCACGGAACAGCCAGTCCCCCAAACACCCCACATATCAGTCACCACCACATCCCCGTCAAAGACACACGTCATGACCGAAGGAAAACACAAACAGCCCGTGCGCCACTCACAGCCCCTGTGTGTGTCAGCTGGCAGTTAACAAAGGTTGAGATAAAAAGGTTTGTATAATAAAAATATGACGAGATGCCAAAAGTGGGGCATGTGTGAGTGTGTGTGCATGTGTGCACATGTGTGTGTGTGCATGTCTGTGTGTGTGTGTGTGTGTGTGGATGTGAGAGCATGTGTGTGCGTGCGCATGTGTGTGCATGCGCATGTGTCTGCATGTGTGTGTGTGTGTGTGCGCGCGTGTGGGATACAGACTAGACCAGAGCCAGACTAAATACTTTGTTTATAACTAGTTTTGTTTGTGTTTTTTTGTGGACCACCAACATCAAATGCTATTGACTCCTTCCGGTGGAAGATCAAACGCTATTGGTCGGCCTGGATGTAAACAGGAAGAGAGGGATAAAGGAGTGACCTGCTGAGAGAATGGAGAGAGAAATCTCTCGCTCTCTCTCTCTCTCACAGCTATGAATGTAGGAGAAGCCCAAAGTTCTGTCTGTCTGTCTGTCTGTAGCCTCTGTAGCAAAAGGAGAGAGAGAAAAAGAAAAACGAGAGAAAAAAATAAATAGACAGATATAGAGAGAAAGAAAGAGAGGAGGAAAGAAAGAAAGAGATAAAGAAAGAGTGAAAGAGAGAGATAGAGAGACAGGATCCTGGATGAGGAGGATGGTGAAAACAGCTGGGCATCACATTCATAAAAGGTGTTTGTTTATGAATGAACATTTGATTTATCAAGAATACTCCTAGGAGACATATCCAGACACACCATATACACACACACACACAGACACACACACACACACACACACGTCAATAAAGAATTAAAGGGGCAGAGGGAGAGAGGGAGAGAGACAGAGAGAGAGAGAGAGAGAGAGAGAGAGAGAGACAGAGAGACGGAGAGAGAGAGACGGAGAGAAACAGGATGTTGCACCTTGTAGGTAGGATGTTGCAATTACTCAGAAGATGGAGTGACAGTCAGAGAGGTGTACAGACACACACACACACACACACGAATATACACACAAACACACACACCTACTGAAACCACGCTTCGTTCTTCCAGGAATGCCCCATGTTGTTACAGGATATTCACGTAAACACTTGCAGAGGCTATCAGGCCCTTGATAAGACCCGTCTGTCACACAGTTACCACATACAACCAGAGATAATCTCTTCACAATATATTATTCAATATAATGAGGGTATAATAATAATAATAATAATAATAATAATAATAATAATAATAATAATAATAATAATAATAATAATAATAATAATAATAATAATAATAATAATAATAATAAATTATTCAATATAATAAGAGGGTATAATAATAATATATTATTATTCAATATAATAAGAGGGTATAATAATAATATATTATTATTCAATATAATAAGAGGGTATACTACTAATAATGACCAAGTGTCTTGCAACCAGGACTTGACATTAACACCTGACCACCGGCCAAATGCTGGTAGAATTCGGCTGTGGCCGGTAATTCTGTCATTCTACCGGCCACAGTGGCCGGTGACTTTTTTTCTATGAAAAAAAAAACATTGTAGTCTACAAAAGGCATCGGCAATAATTAAGTCAATCCAAGTGATACTACATAATACTACAACTCCCACAACAATTCGGAAAAGTGCATTACCGGCCAGATCCTGGTAGTGGTGCTGTCTCGAGAATGGAGTACTCCTTGTTTTCAGACCAGATGTAAAAAAAATTCATTCAGGCCTACTTTTTCTGTTAGCGTGAAGCTATGCCTTCATCAGATCGCATGGAATACCTTTTGCGACGCCGAATCCAGTATGCAGTAAAGGAATATAGCATCAGCCAATGGACATATCCATCTACCAGATGGCGATCAATAACTGGGAAATCCTTTTTGGGATCCAACCGGCCACAGGTAAGAACGATTTCATGCTGATCAGGCCTCGTTAGCATAGCCAACCAGCCGATGAATGAATGAAAACTTTATTTAACAGATTGCAGAATGGGTACAATACAGTACGGCTCAATACACACAATTGTTAAGGGGATGCAGACCAGAGAAAGACGTTTGTCTTGTTTACATCAGGGTCCCCCATTTTCAATATATAGTGACATTTATGACATACATGACATACATGACATCATGACACATCAGTGTATGATGCTACAATAACGAATGCCGTTATTGGTCATCAATAATCAGAAACAACGTCCCCCGCCCCCCCCCCCCCCCTTTCATGCACTCATGGTGGAACATGATACCGATCATATGCATTTTGATTTTAAACCTATTCATCATCACGCTATAAAATGGGAACGTATTGATGAAACAATTAGTTTCATAAAAAATTAGTGTGGTGATTTTTGGCTGGTGAAAATGCTGAGTGGCTAGTGACTTTGGAAAACCAAATATTATACATTAGTTACATAAGTAAATTAACCTACCTGAAGAAAAACCCTCCATCAGACCACTGAGTGATAACCAAACAAAACCAATGAGAAACTTTGTGTTAATTAATCGACCACTTGTTTACTAAAGGTTCCCAACAATAGCCAGGAGAAGATGGGGGATGCAGCCGTTGCTAGTTACGCACCAAAGCTGTGGAACACAATACCTATGGAGATTAGGGAGGCAAGCGCACTAAGCATTTTAAAAAAGTAAGCTAAATACATATATTTTCACCTTGGCCTTTTTTAATATGGATAACATTTAAAGTAGAGCTGGGCCGTTAACGTGCTGCGTTAACGCAATACTAGTATCGCGCGATAATATAATTAAAGCATTAATCTAAAAAAATAAAAAAATAAATAAAAAAAATGTTTACCTTTATTTACCCAGGGTAGGTTCGCTGAGCACAGATGCTCTTTTTCAGGAACGCCCTGCTTCACATTCACACAGTTCCATTCACACCTGGGAGCTGCCCAGTACAACCACAGCCACTGAGCAACTCCACTGGAGCAGTTGATTCAAGCCATGTCACATAGTTCAAGTTTGAAATGCTTCTTTCTGTTTAGCTCCTGAGAGTGTGCTAGATACTGTACTGTACTGGTAATATTATTTATTTGTGTTAACTTCTGAATAAACAACTTATTAAACACAAGTACATCTTATTGAACATTATTTTGATATTTCATTACCAATTATCATAGCAAAACAGCTTTTTCAAACAGTCTGTAATGCATTTTGGAAACGGGAGATGGGCTCATGGTGTAATGGGCCACCTGGCCTGAGAAACATAAGGAGGAAAGAAAAAGTAAGGACTTACTTCTGGTCATTATTTGGGTAGAACACACATATTTTGAATGCCTTCTGCAGTTTTTTGTTTTTGTTTTTTTAGCCATTTTAGATTAATCTAGATTAAATCCAGGATTGCAGATAGATTAATCTAGATTAAAAAAAAAAATCTATGCCCACCTCTAATTTAAAGACATGATTATTGTACTGTAAATGAGAGCTATTTTACTGCATTACTTTGATCCTTTCTATTGTATACTTAGTTTATACCTATTCTTATGTCTGCACTTTCTACATTGCTTTTATTCTGTCAACTGTACTTTTGTACTGTCATTTTATGCCTATGTTCATTTTATGCTATTTGCTGTGAAGCACTTTGAGCTACAATCCCTGCATGAAAGGTGCTATATAAATACATATATTATTATTGTTAATAAACCATTCATTATCTGTTAATCAAGAGTCAAACCAGGGAGGTCCTTTCAGAATGGCTTCTATTCTAAGTTCTATTATATTCTATGAACCCATTTAGGATGTAGGGACATAGGGGGCAGTCCAACTGATTTGGACCAAACAGGGACTTACCGAGAAAGCTCACTAGGAAAGTACCTGACCGCTGACCACACATGACAGCCAGAACTGCCAGGAAACCACTCTCAGAATTCTACTTCTTCTTCTACTTCTTCTTCTACTTCTTCTTCCACTTCTTTTTGCCGAAGAGTGTATTTTGTTTAGCAGAACAAGACGTTGCGTGATGTTTGGAGATCAGTTTGCAAAGAGGCTACATTAATATGTTTGCTACAAAACAAAAACAACATGCACCTCCGATGACGATTTGTGAGCTCTCGCACCCCAATCAAAGCTTTTAATTCTGGTTCAGAGCCTCCGGCAATGCTAGAATACAAACCTCATTTTGGGTGTAGGAGCTCACATAAACATGTTGTGGCCTCATAAAGGCCTCATATGGAGCATGTTTTACATCCCAGTGACATCACTGATTGACAGGTTCTCTCTTGATGTCTAGCTTGCGTGTTCACTAATACTGGCTGAACTGTCCTGGAGCACAGGAAGAACATCAAACATGATCTAAATATAGAACAGGGGAAAGAATAAGCGTCAAACATGATCTTAATATAGAACAGGAGAAAGAATATGCATCACACAGGATCTATAAATACAGACACCACACCACCAGGTGACAATTAGAGATATGGATTAGTCTCTGTAACGAGAAAGGACAAATCCTCAAGTTGGATCCGTTGTGTTAATATTGGTACCGAGTCTGTATTGAGGCTGTAAATATGATCTTACTGTTAGAGATGTTTTGAAAAGATAAGTTCACTTGTTCCCCAATAAAAAAACACAAACAGAGTCATCTTGAAACAGAGTGACGTAGATTGACCTACAACCTACGACCTATGACCTCATTCCTCCATCACAGCCAGGAACCTCAGACAAAGCCTCTCTTACGATACTGCTTAAAAAATGTACAGATTGAGTAGTTATTATTATCACTGGATACATAATGAATACATGTAAGAAAGAATATTATCATACTGGATACATAATGAATACATGTAAGAAAGAATATTATCACACTGGATACATAATGAATACATGTAAGAAATAATATTATCACTAAGGAATACTGTATAATGTGGAGGAAATGTCTAATGTCTTTTGTGGTGTTTTTATTTTTACTCTGTATTTTGTATTTGGTATTTTGTATTTATTAGTTATGTTTTTATCGGTTCTTTTTTATTATTGTCTTGTCATTATTATGATTGTTATTGTTGATGTTGTGTTGTTAACACTTTAATCGCCAAAAACGCCGTAGGACGTCTTTCCCCGCCATGCTCATTCTGCCAAAGACGCCGTACCATGTCTTTGATATCAATATTTCAAAAATCTGTGATCGAAATCATATTTCTCCCCCGGAGACCTGAGATATACTGTTGAGACCCTCTCAACTCTCCAACGGTTCAAGAGCGCCATCTGGTGGCCGATCGGCGGATCGCCCAAACAGGAAGTGATGCGGATTAAGTGGTGCTTGCCCATATTTTGTCCGGGCACTTGCTATCGTTAGCGGGACTCCATCTTGATACACTGGACATCGATCGGTTGCAAATAACTCGATAAACAACATGATTTGGACGTATATACTATTATACAACCTGGAAATGGATCGCATATTTCTACATCCCATAATAGGAACATTTCTGTTCCACACTCATCGCCCAACGGCCCGAGGAAGCTACGGTAAGATTCAGCGTTATTTTTCAACGTGTTCGATACTAACTGCTCTAATGATCATATCACCCACACTAGATGAATCATATAACGTTGGCCACGGAATTATAAACGACCCCCCCCATCCGGTCAACATCAGATCATACTTCTAGAAGCACGTCCATTTGAAATTTTTTATCTCGCGCAGATTCCTATCAAACTGTATTTCATTATCAATATAATGCATTTGGGGCTATAAATCAAGTTCTGGAGAAAGCTGCAGAAAACGATAAAAACATACTTATACTCTAGACCGTATTTTAGTATGAATATGTGAATGAAAAAGTATAACGTTGCTACACCCTGAACAATAGATATAGGACGTTGAATGGGCCATAGTAATGTCAATTTAGCAATACAATTTAAAAAGTTATAGCCCTGCAAAGAAGGGGAACTTCTCCGTATTAAATAGGGCTGGCGAAGGATGGTAAATTATGAATTTAAGCCTGGCGATCAAAGTGTTAATTGGAAATAAAAAAAAATTATTAAAGGGGAACTATCTTATAAATGACCTTTTCCAGTGTTTAGGGTTATTTTCTAGCTATGTGGACTTATAGTAATAGGATCTATGTCTCTAATTCTCGATTTGGCGCATTCTTCCAATTCTCCCCTCACAATAATGTCCCTCCCTCAAGTGAGTCATCTGAAAATGTGCCTATATGGGACGTCATATGGTGCGTAAGCGTATTTGCATAATAACACCCGCCCCCCTCTAGCTGCCCGCCGAGCGAGAGAAGCAGAGAACTGTAAACGCTCTGCGTGTCTCCCTCTCCCTCTCGAGGAAGTCCACCACCGTGCTGCGCTACAGCTCATGCTCCCGAACCGAGAGAGAACTGTAAACGCTCTGCGTGTCCTCCCGGCTCGCTCGCTCGCTCGCTCTCTCGCTCTCTCGCTCTCTCGCTCTGTCTGTCTGTCTGTCTGTCTGTCTGTCTGTCTGTCTGTCTGTCTGTCTGTCTGTCTGTCTGTCTGTCTGTCTCTCTCTCTCTCTCTCTCTCTCTCGACTGACTGACACTCAAAGTGCTTATGGGCGGAGCCAGGCCATAACAGCCTGATTTGTTGTGGCTGAAAAATGATGGGTTTGAGTACTTGATTAGAAATATAAACCAATGCATTTTTTTTTTTTTAAACGTACAGATGTCTTCAATAGACTGACAGGAATTGTTTAAAGTTGCCCAAATAGTGCTAGGAATAGTAAAATAGTTCCCCTTTAAAAGAAAAGATACTGTATAATGTAAGGTTCAAGGTAAGAGTGGAATAGACACAAACCATACACACACACACAGACACAACCCCCCCCCCCCCACACACACACACACACACACACACACACACACACACACACACACACACACACATATGGACTCATGGACCTTGGACTAAACCATCCCCTCTGCCGGTGGTCTAAGGACTTCCTCTCTGACCGCCCCCAGAGGGTCAGGATAGGCCCCCAACACCTCCACAGCCATCAGCACCGGATCCCCCCAGGGCTGCGTGCTGAGTCCCCTTTTTTACTCTATTTATACACACGACTTCACCGCAGTCCACCCCAGCAACACCATCATCAAGTTCGCTGACGACACCACCGTGGTGGGCTGCATCACAAAAGGTGACGAGACCGCGTATCGCGATGAAATAGAGCAGCTGTCAGCCCTGTGCAAGGATAACAACCTACAGCTGAACAAGCTAAAGACCCAGGATATGATCGTGGACTACAGGAGGAAGAAGACCGACATACAGCCCCTGTATATCGACGGGGGATGTGTGGAGAGAGTCTCGGTCATCAAGTTCCTGGGTGTCCATCTGGAGGATGACCTGACCTGGAGAATCAACACCACGGCGATAGTGAAAAAGGCACAGCAGAGACTCTACTTCCTGAGAGTACTGAGAAACTACCACCTCAGACAAGACCTGCTGCTCCGTGGAAAGCATCCTCACCTACTGCATAAATGTGTGGTTCCTCAGCTGCACAGCCGCAGAGAGGAGGGCGCTCCAGAGGGTCGTCAACTCGGCCCAGAAGATCATCGGCTGCCCCCTCCCCTCACTGGAGGGACTATACAACTCCCGCTGCCTCAAAAAAGCAGTAAAAATACTGAAGGACCCACACCACCCGGGCAACAAGCACCTCGTGTGGCTGCGCTCGGGCAGGCGTTTCAGCGTCATGCCCACCCGGACTAACAGACTGAAGTTTAATTTTTATCCCAGGGCCATATGTGCACTAAACTCAGCTAAATTTTAAAACAACAGTCTCCTTGCACCCCCCCCCCCCCCCCCACACAACATTAAGAGATAGTGCAATTATATTTGATACCCCCCTGTTTTATTAATGTTATTTACGCCCCACGCCTGTTTTTATATTTAACACTGTGTTTAGGACTGTTCTTATTTTTTTACTAGCACCTAGGGTTGCATTTTTTTATTTCGTTGTAACAACTGTAACAATGACAATAAAGATCTATTCTATTCTATTCCACACACACACACACACACACACACACACACACACACACACACACACACACACACACACACACACACACACACACACACACACACACACACACACACACACACACACACACACACACACACACACACACACACACACACACACACACACACACACACACACACACACACACACACACACACACACACACACACTCTTGCTTCAGAGCAATAGTCACATTGTACCACCCTGAGTAAATAAGGATGTAGTATATTACTCCGCCATTTGCCAGCAGCCTCTAGTCTGGTGATGATAGTGTACCTTGGACCTACATCAACTGCTTAGAAGAACGTAGCAGATAGATACCAGCCTCCTCTC
This sequence comes from Notolepis coatsorum, assembly GCF_963971535.1. Lineage (NCBI taxonomy): Eukaryota > Metazoa > Chordata > Actinopteri > Aulopiformes > Paralepididae > Notolepis > Notolepis coatsorum. The sequence continues at coordinate 61,801,060 of NC_140165.1, forward strand.
TGTGCACTCGGTAGGAAGCCATCCAGCTGTACTCTAGCCTAGCTTAGCACAAATTAATACAAGCGGATTGGTACAGGTTAGCCTAGCTTAGCACAAATTAATACAAGCGGATTGGTACAGGTTAGCCTAGCTTAGCACAAATGAATACAAGCGGATTGGTACAGGTTAGCCTAGCTTAGCACAAATGAATACAAGCGGATTGGTACAGGTTAGCCTAGCTTAGCACAAATTAATACAAGCGGATTGGTACAGGTTAGCCGCGGCGTCAGCCAACAAACACCTCTCCCGGAGTTTTAAGCTAACCTGTACCAATCTATTCTTTGTGCTAAGCTAGGCTAACCTGTACCAATCCATTAATTTGTGCTAAGCTAGGCTAACCTGTACCAATCCATTAATTTGTGCTAAGCTAGGCTAACCTGTACCAATCCATTCATTTGTGCTAAGCTAGCATACAGCCAGATAGCCTTCTACTGGACACACAGTAGAGGAAACTGGTGTCCATCTTCTCAACAGATTCTGGATGATGTTGGCGTGTTCCTTTAAAAAAAGCGGTGGTGGTGCCTTTGGGCAAGGCACTTAACCTTTCAAGTGCTCCTGTGGAGCTGCTCAGTGGCACAACGGTGTCACACTGTGGTCGTACGGGGCGCGTGTATCACTTCCGCAACGGATTTAGTCGGATTTCAGTTTCCGGGTTCGCCTGATTGGCCGCGACGGCCATGTGACACACTGTGGCACCCCCACGGCAACAGTAACAGTAAGAAGCATTTTGGATAAAAGTATTCTGTACTTCTGTATGACAACAATGTATGCCTTTCAAATGTTAAATGATAAATGATTAAATGATACACACTGAAATCTACGCTCTCTCATCCTGCTTTCCACAACGCGACAATATTATTAAACAGCAGCTCTGTCATTGAAGTGGGAAAAGTGAGCCGTATTGTATATTAGTACATTGCATAGTATATTGTACAGCAGCGCGGCGCGATGTGAAAGGGGAAGTGAACTCCAGCCTCTAGGTCAAGTCCAGGGGTGCAGTCGTAATATGGGCGGAGGCCAAACGGTATCCTATTATTATGCAAAGTCTAGGCACTTATCACCTAGACTTTGCATAATAATAGGATGCGCGCACTTCGAAGCCCAAACGCCGTTTGACCGCGGTTGCCCAGCACTGCACCACTGGTCAAGTCCACGCCACCGCGAGCGTCGCCACAGCAGGCGGCAGCGGCAATGCTGCCGCTGCCGCGGGGGCGTGCCACGGCGTGTCACGTGGCCGTCGCGGCCAATCAGGCGAACCCGGAAACCGAAATCCGACTAAATCCGTTGCGGAAGTGATACACGCGTACGGGGCGGCTCCCAGGTGTGCGAGTGTGAGGAACTACGGTAGGTTAGTGTGAAGCAGTCCTCCCTGGTAAATATAGGTTTAAGAAAACACTAGGGCTGTCTTAAATACTTCGAAGCTTCGTTCGATGGGCACGGGATTCGAATTGAAAAAATAAAAATAAAAAATAAAAAATCAATATTCTTTTAAAATGTTCTTCCCCCCTCCCACCTGCAAAATCTTGCGCCTCCAATGCAACAAACAAAGGTTGCAACATAATTATGTAATGTAATGTTGTTGGCTCTGTAACGGAGAGCAGCCGCCCAGGTGCTCTACAAGTCCCACAACATAAGAATTAACACATTGAATTAAAATCAAATCTCGGCCCCGAAGCTTCGATTGCCATAAAAAGCTTCGAAGGTCAGCCCTAGAAAACACACACACACACTTACTGTGGAGCTGATGACAGCACTGAGAATACCGGTAGAAGTTGCCCATCTCCTGCAGAGAGATACGACTGAACCTCTCTTCTCCTCCTCTTCTGCACGCTCTCCTCCTCTCCTTCACACACTCCTCCATCTCTGCCCTCGCTCCTCTCCTCTCCTCCATCTCTGCCCTCGCTCCTCTCTTCTCCTCCATCTCTGCCCTCGCTCCTCTCTTCTCCTCCATCTCTGCCATCGCTCCTCTCTTCTCCTCCATCTCTGCCCTCGCTCCTCTCTTCTCCATCTCCGCCCTCGCTCCTCCTCCATCTCTGCCCTCGCTCCTCTCTTCTCCTCCATCTCTGCCCTCGCTCCTCTCTTCTCCTCCATCTCTGCTCTCGCTCCTCTCTTCTCCTCCATCACTGCTCTCGCTCCTCTCCTCCATCTCTCCCTTCCTCTCCTTCTTGGTGTCCATCTTAATCTCCGTAGGTACGAACGAAACACCTTCATCCTTTAGCTGCATTTCTCAACTTCCCTCTCTCTTTCTCTCTCTCCTTCACACACCTGTCATACTTTCTGGAAGACAGATTACACTCCTCCTCTTTTCCACTCCTCCTCCTGTATGTGTACTTGTGTGAGAGAGAGAGATGAAAGAGAGAGAGAAATGAAGAGCAGAGAGAGAGAGAGAGAGTGAAATAAAAGAGCGGAGAAAGGAGAGAGGGGGAAATAGAGAGAAATTAAAAAGAGCTGGGAGGCAGAGGAAAGAGAAATAGACAGGGGAGAGAGGAGAAGACATGTATAGAGAGACGTTAGAGAAGACATGTATAGAGACGTTAGAGAAGACATGTATAGAAAGGAGAGACATTAGTGAAGACATGTAGAGAGAGGAGAGATTATTATTTCTTTAAAGCTATTTCTAATACATTTCAAAGACATGTTCAGAGCGGTTAACACATTAGGTGCCAACAACGAGAGATCTCGTTGTTCGCCGCCATGCGTTGGTTGCCAATCACGAGATTTCTCGTTATTTAATCGTTATTTCTTTTATTAGCGATATCCATAAATTTTTCATCCGTCCAGCCTGACATTATCATTGGGAATGGCTCTGAGCTCGAAAAGGGCAATTACCGCCCCCTATCGTCTCCCGGATGGTAATGCACATGGCCACTCAATCCAATCATTGGATTGGATTGAGTGGCCATGTGCATCAGAGGAAAACTCCGCCCCAGGGTTTCCCCACCTCTGGCAAGCAGTGTGGATCAATAAACGCGATCAATATTTGGAATGGCGATCAGGAATTGGATTCATCTTTTTGCAGAACATCTGATCTGAGGTAAGGAATCTATTTGACTAGTTTTGGGTTAATCAGAGTTGTTTTTCACAGATTGCACAACGTGTGTGTGTGCGTGTGCGTGTGCGTGTGTGTGTGTGGCGTGGCACGAATAAATTATTTTCAGCCCGCTTTTGTATCGTGCATAAGAACACAAATACTCTCGATAATCTTTATTTTTTTCATTTTTCTATTTTTCCACGTCCCCAATTTCGTATTGTCCATTTCTACCCTCCCCTGTCTCGAACGTTGTTAGGCCATGCCTCCCACAAGCCGGCTGCAATGTGGATGAAGCCTTGCATCACGTGTCCCCTCCGGTACTCGAGGAGGCAGCTGTCGCATCTTTTCACCTGCACAGCACAATCTCTCAGCGGCGAAGGTCTGCGTGGGAGGGACACGCCGCCCTCGTCGCTTCCTGATTCTACTGCGCAGGCGCACCAACCGACCTGTAGGAGTCGCTGTCCACAACGTCTGATCCCCACCCACCAGCTTCCCACCCCCTAATACTGCCAATTGTATTAGTATGAACGACCAGCCAAGCTGGTAGCAACGCCGAGAGCTGGGCTCGAACCCAGCATATCCTGCGTAGGTGGCGAGCGCCTTGCCCACTGCGCCACCTAGCCGCCCCTACTCTCGATAATCTAGCGTTTATTTGAAAACGATTCATAAATCAGCCGGAAAATGACAACGTGTTTTGTGTATTCCAGTAAATGGCTATTTTCGCAGAATTTCTCTGAAATTACTAGAAATCACCAAAACTATACTCGTATTCAAAACGGTATAAAACGGAAATGTACTGATGAAAAAACAATCCGTTTCGTACATGTTGACTGCAAGCAAGTCATTGATAAGCGACGGGTGTATTAGACACATAGCCATAATTTAAGATATAGTTTATGCGTTCGCAAATGTGCTCGTCCTCCCATTCATTAACGTGGTGGCATCCAAACGATAAATCGCCATATCCTGCTGGCAACCAATGTGTTAAAGAACTACAACAACCAGAAACCAAGCATTCCAATAAAGACTTTGGCATCGGTTACCACAGTAACGACTGACGATCACTGCGGCAACGACTGAAGCTTCCAAGCCTGCAGGTCAGTCCTGAAGGTAATTCCAATACAGTCCCCCACCCTCACATGACAACAACATGCGTTCCGTTTCCATGGTAACGTGGTAGCGACACAGGTCTATTCTAAGGCACTGGTCTCGTGTCGGTTCCCATTGTGTGATTGAGGGGTAAGGAAGTCCAAATATGGGTATTGTTGTTATCGCTGTAATGGGAGGAAGTGACAGCAGCTTAATATGGCTGCAGCAGGTGGAAGGTGTCTGTAGGAAATCCTGTCCTGGCGCAATAATGAAACGAACAGATTATATATACTGTATATACACACACATGATGTAATGCAGTCTGGACGACACGGGCTGGTATCAGAGCTGTTTCAGCCTGGTATCAGACCTGTTTCAGCCTGGTATCAGACCTGTTTTAGCCTGGTATCAGACCTGTTTTAGCCTGGTATCAGACCTGTTTTAGCCTGGTATCAGACCTGTTTTAGCCTGGTATCAGACCTGTTTTAGACTGGTATCAGACATATCTATATTGGTGCTTCTCTAGTTGGCAATAGACTTAATACAAGGTGTGAAACATACTTGTATATGAAGCGCACGCACGCATGCACGCACGCACACGCGCACGCGCACACACACACACACACACACACAATACCCTGAACACAAACCAACTCAACTCGCAGACACACACGCACACACAATACCCTGAACACAAACCAACTCAACTCACAGACACTAACACACACCCACACCCACACAACCCTGAACACAAACCAACACACACACACTCCTCAGCCCATAACAGCGACCTGCCTACTAACACCAACCTTAACCTATAAGATGCTACTTGTCCAAACGGGGACCAGTTGTCCAGCCGTCCCCAACCAGCTGGTTAGAGTCTGAAACACTGACCTCTCTGTTAGAGTCTGAAACACTGACCTCTCTGTTAGAGTCTGAAACACTGAGCTCTCTGTTAGAGTCTGAAACACTGACCTCTCTGTTAGAGTCTGAAACACTGACCTCTCTGTTAGAGTCTGAAACACTGACCTCTCTGTTAGAGTCTGAAACACTGAGCTCTCTGTTAGAGTCTGAAACACTGAGCTCTCTGTTAGAGTCTGAAACACTGAGCTCTCTGTTAGAGTCTGAAACACTGACCTCTCTGTTAGAGTCTGAAACACTGAGCTCTCTGTTAGAGTCTGAAACACTGAGCTCTCTGTTAGAGTCTGAAACACTGACCTCTCTGTCTGGTTAGAGTCTGAAACACTGACCTGTCTGTTAGAGTCTGAAACACTGACCTGTCTGTCTGGTTAGAGTCTGAAACACTGACCTCTCTGTCTGGTTAGTGTCTGAAACACTGACCTCTCTGTTAGAGTCTGAAACACTGACCTGTCTGTCTGGTTAGAGTCTGAAACACTGACCTGTCTGTCTGGTTAGAGTCTGAAACACTGACCTCTCTGTCTGGTTAGAGTCTGAAACACTGACCTCTCTGTTAGAGTCTGAAACACTGACCTGTCTGTCTGGTTAGAGTCTGAAACACTGACCTGTCTGTTAGAGTCTGAAACACTGACCTGTCTGTCTGGTTAGAGTCTGAAACACTGACCTGTCTGTCTGGTTAGAGTCTGAAACACTGACCTGTCTGTCTGGTTAGAGTCTGAAACACTGACCTCTCTGTCTGGTTAGAGTCTGAAACACTGACCTGTCTGTCTGGTTAGAGTCTGAAACACTGACCTCTCTGTTAGAGTCTGAAACACTGACCTCTCTGTCTGGTTAGAGTCTGAAACACTGACCTGTCTATCTGGTTAGAGTCTGAAACACTGACCTCTCTGTCTGGTTAGAGTCTGAAACACTGACCTCTCTGTTAGAGTCTGAAACACTGACCTGTCTGTCTGGTTAGAGTCTGAAACACTGACCTGTCTGTCTGTGTGTCCTGGTGCTGCTGTGCGTCTGTCCCTGGAGCAACAGACCGACGGAGACGGTGGACAGACGGTGGACGAGCCTGCCGAGCCTGGCCCGGGCTTCAGACAGCACGTCCAGCACGGACATGGACATCCTCCATACGCATGTGTGTGCGTGTGTGTGTAGTGTCTGAACCCAACCGAGTCAAAACGTCAAAACGTCCAACTGTTAGTTTGTCTTTAGTTTTTTAAGTCCATCCGTGTTAAAAGTTAAAGTAGTGACATAGAACATAACATGCGTGTGTCTTCATGTGTGTGTCATCTCTCTCTCTCTCTCTCTCTCTCTCTCTCTCTCTCTCTCTCTCTCTCTCTCTCTCTCTCTCTCTCTCTCTCTCTCTCTCTCTCTCCTCTCTCTCTCTCTCTCAGTAAAATCAAGTTGAAGTCCAGTTGGTCTCATCTCTCCTCCTCACAGCCGTCCTCCAGGGGTGTGTGTGTGTGTGTGTGTTCCTTTATCTAAGTGCACGTCCGGTGTGTGTTCAACATCAATTGGAACAGGGAGGGCAATGCTTTGATACAAGAGATAGAGAGAGAGAGAGAGAGATAGGGAGAGTAGAGAGCAAGAGAGAGAGAGAGAGAGAGAGAGAGAGAGAGAGAGAGATAGGGAGAGTAGAGAGAGCAATAGAGAGAGAGGGGGAGAGAATAAAGAACATTCTCTCCTGTGTCTCCTCTACTCTGCCTCCCTCTCAGCCTTCCTACTGTCTCAATAAAGAACATTCTCTCCTGTGTCTCCTCTACTCTGTCTCCCTCTCAGCCTTCCTGCTGTCTCAATAAAGAACCGTATCTCCTGTGTCTCCTCTACTCTGTCTCCCTCTCAGCCTTCCTACTGTCTCAATAAAGAACATTCTCTCCTGTGTCTCCTCTACTCTGTCTCCCTCTCAGCCTTCCTACTGTCTCAATAAAGAACCTTCTCTCCGGTGTCTCCTCTACTCTGTCTCCCTCTCAGCCTTCCTGCTGTCTCAATAAAGAACCTTCTCTCCTGTGTCTCCTCTACTCTGTCTCCCTCTCATCCTTCCTGCTGTCTCAATAAAGAACCGTATCTCCTGTGTCTCCTCTACTCTGTCTCCCTCTCAGCCTTCCTACAGTCTCAATAAAGAACCGTATCCCCTGTGTCTCTACTACTCTGTCTCCCTCTTAGCCTTCCTACTGTCTCAGAAGACCCTTCCTACTATGTGTATTATGGTCATTTAGAGTTTAGACTAATTCAGTTTCCAAATCAGAGATTATAACTACACTCCAACATCTGAATGCATGACGAATGCATGATGCAGGTCCATAATTCTACACAGAGGTCAGTTATTCTACACAATAACTTCAACACTGTCAGGGTTAGGGGTTCCATTCTGTGTAGCAAGGCACTAACATCATGCTAAAATATGTATATACTCTTGGTGCAATAAGGCATTTTGGATAAAAGTGTCCCTCAAATGGCCTGTTATGTAACCATCAACACCATCATCACCATCATCAACAGAAACAAAGACAAATGTACAATAACACACTGCTGCACAATAATACAATTAAACCAACAAGACACAAAACAGTCTGAGGCAGACAGACCAACAGAAAACCAGACCCAAAGACACAGAGAGTCAGACCCAAAGACACAGAGAGAGTCAGACCCAAAGACACACAGAGTCAGACCCAAAGACACACAGAGTCAGACCCAAAGAAACACAGAGTCAGACCCAAAGACACACAGAGTCAGACCCAAAGACACACAGAGTCAGACCCAAAGACACACAGAGTCAGACCCAAAGACACACAGAGAGTCAGACCCAAAGACACACAGAGTCAGACCCAAAGACACAGAGAGAGTCAGACCCAAAGACACACAGAGTCAGACCCAAAGACACACAGAGTCAGACCCAAAGACACAGAGTCAGACCCAAAGACACACAGAGAGTCAGACCCAAAGACACACAGAGTCAGACCCAAAGACACACAGAGAGTCAGACCCAAAGACACACAGAGTCAGACCCAAAGACACACAGAGTCAGACCCAAAGACACACAGAGTCAGACCCAAAGACACAGAGTCAGACCCAAAGACACACAGAGTCAGACCCAAAGACACACAGAGTCAGACCCAAAGACACACAGAGAGTCAGACCCAAAGACACACAGAGTCAGACCCAAAGACACACAGAGTCAGACCCAAAGACACACAGAGAGTCAGACCCAAAGACACACAAAGTCAGACCCAAAGACACACAGAGAGTCAGACCCAAAGACACACAGAGTCAGACCCAAAGACACAGAGAGAGTCAGACCCAAAGACACACAGAGAGTCAGACCCAAAGACACACAGAGAGTCAGACGGACAAAACAAAACGTCGCCTACCACTTGTCGCCATCACGTCCTCCAGTGTCTCCTCCAGTTCAATCAGCTCCTCTGGCGTCTCCTTCAGAATCTCCGATGTCTCCTCTCCCTCCACCACCTCCTTCACCGTCTCCTCTCCCTCCTCTGGCTCCTTCATGTCCTTCACTGTCTCCTCTCGCTCCACCACCTCCTCCGATGTCTCCTCTCCCTCCACCACCTCCTCCGATGTCTCCTCTCCTTCCACCACCTCCTCCACCGTCTCCTCTCCCTCCACCACCTCCTCCACTGTCTCCTCTCCCTCCACCACCTCCTCCTCCACTGTCTCCTCTGGCTCCTTCATGTCCTTCACTGTATCCTCTCGCTCCTCCACCTCCTCCTCCACCTCCTTCACTGTCTCCTCTCCCTCCTCCACCTTCACCGTCTCCTCTCCCTCCACCACCTTCTCCACTGTCTCCTCTCCCTCCTCCACCTTCACCGTCTCCTCTCCCTCCACCACCTTCTCCACTGTCTCCTCTCCCTCCTCCACCTTCTCCTCTCCCTTCTCCACCGTCTCCTCTCCCTCCACCACCTTCTCCACTGTCTCCTCTCCCTCCTCCACCTTCTCCTCTCGCTCCTCCACCTTCTCCTCTCCCTCCTCCACTGTCTCCTCTCCCTCCTCCACCTTCTCCACTGTCTCCTCCACCTCCTTCGCTGTCTCCTCCTCCTCAGTCATCTTCTCCAGCATCACCGACTGTCCGTCTCCCATCTATCTCACGGGGGGAGGGATGGGGGAGGGAGGGAGGGAGGGGGGCGCCGCGGCTACAGGGTCCCACAGGGTCCAAAGACACTCACTCTTCTCCCTAGGAGAACACAGGGTCACAACAAGGTCCACAACAAACACTCACTACACCCGCGTGTGTAAATAACAGACACTATTGATGGATAACAATGAACACTACTAACAGCAGAGACATTCACAAGTAGTGAACTGGTTAAAACTCAACTAACTACAACTACACTGAAGCTTAGTGGAGCAGAGACTGTGGTGTCATCAACAGTTAACAGAGTAACTCACTACAGGAGGAGGAAGAGAGGGAGGGGAGAGAGAGGGAGTGAGTGTGAGAGAGAGGAAGAGAGAGAGAGAGGGAGAGAGAGAGAGAGAGAGAGAGAGAGAGAGAGAGAGAGAGAGAGGGGGGAAGAGAGAGAGAGAGTGTGAGAGAGAGAGAGAGAGAGAGAGAGAGAGAGAGAGAGAAGGTCTGGCCAAGGCAGTGATCAGCTTGTCTACATAGTGTCAGCAGCACACAAGAGGGACGTGCGCACACACACACACACACACACACACACACGTCCAGAATGATCTACCAATATAACTCTGTATGATAGCATGTACAATAATACTATATATTTCTTTTTTTGTTACTGTATAATATGTATCCAGTATATGTCTGTATGTGTCTGAATATACTTGCATATAATCCTTTTTACACACCGTTATCTACACTATACTGTATCCCTTACCTACTCTTACTAGTTACACTGCTGGCCAGTATGACTTCAATTGTAATTTTAATTCAATTCAAAGGGGCTTTATTGACATGTGAAACATACGTTTACATTGCCAAAGCCAAACAAAACGACTGTTTTACTACCATACTGTCTTTATATCTGTATCACTGTACATATACTACAACTCTGTACATAAATCTGATAAGCACTATTACTCATTTATATATTTTATTCCCAGTTTAATCACTATTTGATTTGATCTTTATTTATCTCGAACAACCATAAACACACAAACTTGAAATAACATAAACATAACATAAAATACAAATACAAATAAAATAGAATATATCTTCCTAGACATGGAAGCAATTGTCAACATAGCTCAAGACAAATGGTTTTGTTCGAGAAGGGACAGAAAGAAGCAAAGCTTATCTGGTCCCTGGGCAGGGGAGGGGGGCAGGGGGGGTCCCCACACACCGCCTGACAGAAACTCACGTTGTGTTTAATTAGGAAAGTCCCTGAGAACCAGGGAGCAGTAACTACAAGTTCAACGGATTTACTTACAAACACAACATACACACTAAAGCAAGGAAAGAGGAAGGAAAAGAGAGAGAGAGAGAGAGAGAGAGGGGGACACAAAGAGAGACAGAGACACACAGAGAGAGAGACACAGATAGATAGATAGATAGATAGATAGATAGATAGATAGATAGATAGATAGATAGATAGATAGATAGATAGATAGATAGATAGATAGATAGATAGATAGATAGATAGATAGATAGATAGATAGATAGATAGACACACACAGGGGGAGAGAGAGAGAGAGAGAGATAGAGAGCGAAAGGGAGTGTGTGTGTGTGAGAGAGATACATGGAGAGAGACAGAGAGACACAGAGAGACACACACACAGAGGGAGAGAGAGAGACAGAGAGCGAAACAGAGAGAGACACACACAGAGAGAGAGACAGAGAGATATAGAGAGAGACAGAGAGTGTGTGAGAGAGAGAGACACACACAAAGAGACATAGAGGGAAACACACACAGAGGGAGAGACACAGAGAGAGTGTGAGAGAGAGAGAGAGAGTGAGAGAGAGAGTGAGATCGATAGAGAGAGAGAACATAGTATTCCCCTGCTGTATATCTGCTGATCCAAGCTGCTTGTGGTTGTGTTACTTCCTCACCTCACTTGTCTTCACAGGGTGACAGCTGTGCAGTCAGTCTGAGGGAAGTCATTCAGTTCTGACTCCGTCTCCAACACATTGGCTTTGAAATGGCACAATGACTGAGGTCAAAGGTCAGCTTTAATCTGACATCCATATCAGGATATATGTATATACACATATCATGTAGGAAACTGTAACTCTGTTTATACATAGTACCTCTATTTTAGGAGACCAAAAGTAATTATATATATATATATAATATGTATTTAGTATTGAATACATAAGGTATGATATATATTTAGTATTTAATACATTTCATTTGTATTTGTTCCGTTCATGGCGATGCACAGCTCCACAAAAGCAAAACAGCATAATTTCATAAAAAAAGCGCTTCTCAATTTTCACATTCCATGAGCGAAAAGGAGCAGGGAGGGAGAATAAAATTGTATCTAGCCTGCCCCTTACTTAAAATAATCAATAAACCGGATGGTGTCGGACCGGACGGCATCCCCGGTCGCGTCCTAAACGTCTGTGCCGACCAACTGGCCCCGGTATTCACTGACATATTCAACCTGTCCTTAGAACGGTCCGTCATCCCCACCCGTTTGAAAAAGTCCACCATTATCCCTGTACCCAAAAAAATCCATGACGCTTGCCTCAACGACTATCTGTAGCTCTCACCTCCATAGCCATGAAGTGCTTTGAGAAGCTAGTGAAGGCTACATCTGTTCCTCCCTCCCCATCAACCTGGACCACCTGCAATTTGCATATCGCCCCAACAGGTCCACGGAGGACGCCATAGCCCATGTGCTGCACACAGCAGCATCACACCTGGACAAGAGGCGTGGGAGCCCTGAAGACTCATCAAGGAGCCCTGAAGACTCATCAAGGAGCCCTGAAGACTCATCAAGGAGCCCTGCACCTCCTCAAGGAGCCCTGGAGACTCATCAAGGAACCCTGAAGACTCATCAAGGAACCCTGAAGACTCATCAAGGAGCCCTGCAGACTCATCAAGGAGCCCTGGAGACTCATCAAGGAGCCCTGCACCTCCTCAGAGCCCTGCACCTCCTCAGAGTCCTGCACCTCCTCAGAACCCTGCACCTCCTCAGAGCCCTGCACCTCAGAGTCCTGCACCTCCTCAGAGCCCTGCACCTCCTCAGAGCCCTGCACCTCACAGAGGCCTGCACCTCCTCAGAGCCCTGCACCTCCTCAGAGCCCTGCACCTCCTCAGAGCCCTGCACCTCCTCAGAGCCCTGCACCTCCTCACTGAGCCCTGCACCTCCTCACTGAGCCCTACACCTCCTCAGAGCCCTGCACCTCCTCAGAGCCCTGCACCTCCTCAGAGTCCTGCACCTCCTCAGAGTCCTGCACCTCCTCAGAGTCCTGCACCTCCTCACTGAGTCCTGCACCTCCTCAGAGCCCTGCACCTCCTCAGAGTCCTGCACCTCCTCACTGAGTCCTGCACCTCCTCACGGAGTCCTGCACCTCCTCAGAGTCCTGCACCTCATCAGAGCCCTGCACCTCATCAGAGTCCTGCACCTCCTCAGAGCCCTGCACCTCCTCACTGAGTCCTGCACCTCCTCAGAGTCCTGCACCTCCTCACTGAGCCCTACACCTCCTTAGAGCCCTGCACCTCCTCACTGAGCCATGCACCTCCTTAGAGCCCTGCACCTCCTCACTGAGCCCTGCACCTCCTTAGAGCCCTGCACCTCCTCACTGAGCCCTGCACCTCCTTAGAGCCCTGCACCTCCTCAGAGCCCTGCACCTCCTCAGAGCCCTGCACCTCCTCAGAGACCTGCACCTCCTCACTGAGCCCTGCACCTCCTCAGAGCCATGCACCTCCTCACTGAGACCTGCACCTCCTCACTGAGCCCTGCACCTCCTCAGAGCCCTGCACCTCCTCACTGAGACCTGCACCTCCTCACTGAGCCCTGCACCTCCTCACTGAGCCCTGCACCTCCTCACTGAGCCCTGCACCTCCTCAGAGCCCTGCACCTCCTCACTGAGACCTGCACCTCCTCACTGAGCCCTGCACCTCCTCACTGAGCCCTGCACCTCCTCACTGAGACCTGCACCTCCTCACTGAGCCCTGCACCTCCTCAGAGCCATGCACCTCCTCACTGAGACCTGCACCTCCTCACTGAGCCCTGCACCTCCTCAGAGCCCTGCACCTCCTCACTGAGACCTGCACCTCCTCACTGAGCCCTGCACCTCCTCACTGAGCCCTGCACCTCCTCAGGGCTTCAGTAGCTTCTATAAAAAGGTTCCTGTGTTGCTGAAAAGGGGAAGGCCCCTGACACTCCCTGACAACGCTCCAAAACGCCAATGATTGCCAAACAAAACACAATTCCAATCACAAGTCTAGACGGACGTCTTCAGTGCCAAAGGTTCCACCAATTCACTCTCTGAGCAACAGTGCCACCCTGTGGCCGGTTAGGGCGGTGACAGTCAATGCGAAAGTCAATGGGAGTTAAGTTAGTGTTTGCCCTGCTAGATTTGGCTGATATAGAATGGCTATCCCACATATTGCATGAATTCCATATACAGATATAGAACACTCCGTGGAATTAGTCCAGAGGGATTCAGAGGATGTTATCAATTGCTGTTACTGGCGGTCAGCTCTTGTCATATAGGACCCTCACATACAGTATCATACAGTATATATATAAATGTATGTATATGAATATATATATAAATGCAGTCAAAAAAAAAAAAAAATTATTCTCATTTGGTTCATTACAATTTACTCAAGCCTAGTAACAGACACAGTATTTCTGACACTGCGAATACATTCCCTGAGATCCATAGATGTCCCTAGAATCAGATACCAAGAACATGCAAATGGACAATTTAAAAAAAAAAGTCAGTAAATGTTTATTCTACCTTCTTATGGAATAATCTTTATTTTTTTTACATTTAATTTTTTTTTAAATTTTGAGTTAATTTTCATAACGCGATAATTTGCTGTGTAATTAATTAATCTAATTAATGCGATAAACTGACAGCCCTAGTTTCAGGCAAATTTGCGCATAAGGATTGATTGATTGATTGACAACTTTAATTAACAGATTGCAGAATGAGTACAATACAGTACGGCTCAATACACACAATTGTTAACACTTTCAGAGCCGTTGCTTAACCTTGATTTACCCGTTGAATGCCACCATCCACTTCAATGTTAGCTTAAAAACGCCTAATCTATGTTTTAAATTATGGCTATGTGTCTAATCTGCCCGTCGCTTTATCAATGACTCGTTTGCAGTCAACATTGTCGAAGCGGATTGTTTTTTTATCGGTTCATTTTCGTTTTATAGCATTTTGAAAAGCCCTCGTTTTCAAGGCAAATATAAAGATTTGTAGTGGCTACTGGGACATAATTCACGGCATCCTAGCCTATTGTGGTGTTGACTACATCTCCCGTGATCCTTAGCGGGGGATGACGTAGTTAAAGAGAGACGAGTGAGAGATGAATGGCAGTGTTGTTTGTGTGACTGTAGAGTGCGTAATAAAATAGTATTTTTGCATCGGAACACGCCTCCGTTTTCACTATCATTACCGCATTCCTACATTGGTGACCCTGGTTCTCTCTTGGATGTATTTCGGAGATTACATCGAACATGACTGACCAACAGCAACAGAACGCAGATCGCAGATCTTTTAACGCCGTTTCACTCAAGCTGCCGGAGTTTTGGGAGCAGAGTGCCAACGCTTGGTTTGAGCAAGCTGAAGCTCAATTCGCTCTCAGGGACATTACCGCGGACGCCACCAAGTACTACTATGTGGTAGCAGCCAGGGGTGCAGTCGTGCACACACGCGGTTACACGCCGTGTTATTAGATCACTGAGGCATACATAAGCATAACAATAGCGCATGGAATGCAACCCATTTCATGGTATTCACATTCACAGGTTTGGTGTGACCGGTGCTCGGACACCAAACCTGAGGGGGCTATTCCATCCTATCCAACCACTACAGTAAAATACTTATGCACAAAAGTCATTCCATGCAGCACTGCAGAATGTGAAAGGGGATTCGGCGCCATGATTATCACCAATCATTTTCAAGTAAACATAAGTTGTCTGATTATTTAATTTTTGTGTTTGTGTAAAACAATTTATTTAATTGAATTAACTTAAACTAGAAAAGTAAATACAAACTAAATTAACAATGTAACTATTACATTTAAAACATTGTTTGTTTTTCAACCATATCTGTTGACAATATAATTTCTTTATATATTGAAGGCATTTTGAAGAAGAAGCATTTTGTATAAAAGTATTCTGTACTTCTGTATGACAACTATTAAAGAAACTTGAAACTTGAACTTGAGGCTACATCCTGCTACCTTTTTCAGCTTCTCTATTTCAAGAAAAAAAATTAAAATAAAAATTCTGTTCTGTGCGCGTGCACGTGGCGTGTTACCAGTTCCCATATTACGACTGCACCACTGGTAGCAGCCCTTATGAACTCAACTGTGGCGAGAGTGGTGAGTTTGCTGGAAAACGCACCTACACATGACAAATATGTTGCTATAAAAACACACCTTAAAGAGGCTTTCGACCAACAAAATATAGTAAGAACCCAATTGTTGTTTCCACATTAAAGATATGGGCCCAGATGAGAAAGATATGCGGGTGGACTAAGCTCTCTATGTCAGCACCCATCTGTAATAACCACCTTTTCTTACCTGCTACACTGGATTCTGGGTTCGCTAGATGGAAGAAAGAGGGACTAATCACTTTGAGTGACTTATACATAGATGGTGTATTTGCAGAATTTGGGGACCTATGTGACACATATAACTTACCTCACTGACCGGTTTAGATATTTCCAGATTCTGCATTTTGTGAGGACCCATTCCCCTACGTTTCCACAGTTGCCCCCTCCATCAGGTGTGGAGCGTTTTCGACACTCGGCTAGTATGGATAGGGGCCATGTTTCATATCTCTATGATACCATACCTAGAAAAGACACGGCCATAAACAGGATTAGGACGGGGTGGGAGACTGAACTAGGGGTAGCCTTCTCGGATGAATGGTGGGGGGACGCACTAGAGGGAGTTAATACCTCTTCCTCCTGTGCCAGACTTGGCCTTATTCAGTGCAAGGTCCTTCACAGAGTCCATTATAGTAATGCCAGATTGGCTAAAATATATCCCAATGTGACAGACAACTGTAACAGATGTGCACAGTCACCAGGGGATCTAACCCACATGTTCTGGTCCTGCTCGAAACTGATAACATTCTGGAAGTTCTTTTTTGATACCATCTCGGAGGTACTGGAGATTACTATAGTGCCCTGCCCCCAAATTGCTATCTTTGGGATCCCCGAGGAGGATGTGATCTTGACCAAAAAACAATACAATGTAGTGTCCTTTGCCTCACTGATTGCCCGCAGGAGGATACTCTTGCATTGGAAAGCAGAACCTCCCCCATCATCCAGATTATGGCTGAATGATGTGATGTCATTCCTAAAACTGGAAAAAATTAAATTTACAATTCGAGGATCAGCTGATAAATTCTACACACATTGGCAACCGCTAATCTCATATGTAGATAGAATAGATCCGTTTCCTCCTGACTGAAGTTATGTCGAGTGCCATGTAGGGGGGGGGACAGTTTTCACTGAGTGGGCTTACCTGCTGATTGGGGTTGTTGGGGACAGTAGGCGTGTATTTATTTAATCTCCCACCTCACGTATTTAGGGTCATACGACCTGGCTTGTGTATCGGACCTGGAGTTGCACTTATGTTTCATTATATCCATAGCAAATATACTTATCCTTTAAGAGTACCATATTGCTGTTAAAGTGGATCCTAATGTCACATTTTGTATTTGTCTTATTTTATTTTGTATGTATTTATTTACTTTTGTACTGTCTTTTTAATTTTTCTGGGTGGGGCGGGAGGGAGGGATATTCAGTAAGGAAAAAACAAAGGACATGACATCTGTATGCAAGATATAAATGTAAATGTAATCTTTGAATAAAAAACTTTGTTTATAAAAAAAAAAAGAGGCTTTCGGTCTATCTGAATCTGACCGTGCTCGCCAGCTTCTCTCTCTACCTGGATTGGGTGACTCAAAGCCCTCTGAACTGATGGACCACATGTTAGCTTTGCTGGGTGACCATGGGCCATGTTTTCTATTTAAAGAGCTTTTCCTGCAACAGCTGCCAGACTATGTTTGTTTACCTATGGCTAATTCCATCAAAACTGACTTTCGCCAGCTAGCTAGAGAAGCAGATGTATTTTTCTCAGCTGGGAAGAGGTGTGTGGCAGGGGTTCCAACCACTCTCTATCTCTGCCGCGGCAATGCGCCGCCGGGTGACGCCGTCGGGGTTGTGTTTTTACCACGCAAAGTTTGGGAACAAAGCTAAAAAGTGTCTGCCACCATGTAACTACAGTGGGTCGGGAAACGCACTGGCTGCCACTCATTAGCAGCCGTGAGTGTTGGCCATCCTGCAGGCTTGCTGTACGTCACCGACTCACTCTCCGGCCGCCGTTTTTTATGTGACACGGGTGCCCAGGTGAGCGTGTTGCCGGCGTCCACTCAGGATTTCCACTCAGCGAGACGGGGCCCCGCTGCCAATGGCAGTGCGATCCCTACATTTGGCAAACGCACCGTGGCATTATGTTTTGCTGACCAGCGTTTCACCTGGGATTTCGTGTTGGCCAAGGTGTCCACTCCCTGCCTAGGCGCTGACTTTCTCTGCGCCAAAAATCTCTTGGTAGACGTGGGGAATCGCCGGCTCGTCAATGCTGAGACTTTTGGCTCCTTGGCATGTGAGCGCAGTGACACAGCCACAATGACACTGTCCAGCGCCGTTGCGCCCACTGATGATTTCTCCCGCCTCCTGTTGGAGTTCTCGGACATCACAACACCCACTTTCTCGTCCGCGGCCACTAAGCATGGAGTCGTTCATTACATCTCCACGGAAAGCCCACCAGTACATGCTAGGGCTTATCGTCTCGACCCACACAAGCTCACCATCGCTAATAATGAGTTTGCCTCCATGGAGGCACTGGGCATCGTTCGTCGTTCCAACAGTCCTTGGGCCTCGCCTCTCCATCTCGTTCCAAAGGCTAACGGCGGCTGGCATCCGTGTGGTGACTACCGGCGCCTTAATGACGCCACTACACCTGATCGTTACCCGGTTCCACACATAAAAAAATTTTCAGCCCACCTAGCTGGCGCGTCTGTTTTTTCGAAGGTGGATCTGGTGAGAGGATACCACCAGGTGCCGGTTAGCCCTCAGGACATCCCCAAGACGGCAGTTATAACCCCATTCGGACTCTTTGAATTTCTGAGGATGTCTTTTGGCCTCAAAAATGCTGCTCAGACCTTTCAGAGGTTAATGGACGCCATGCTGCGCAACCTGTCTTTCGTGTTAGTCTACCTGGATGATATCCTGGTAGACAGCACGTCCAAGGCAGAACACCTAACACACCTCCGGCTCCTTTTCAGTCGCCTCAGAGAGCATGGATTAATCATCAACCCAGCAATGTGTCAGTTTGGACTGCCTGCCATGGACTTCCTTGGCCACCACATCACTACTGCTGGGGCAGTCCCATTACCAGTAAAGGTGGAAGCGGTGCTGCAGCTCCCACGCCCTACCACGGTTAGGGCCTTGCAGGAGTTCCTGGGGATGGTGAATTTCTATCATCGGTTCATCCCTCTGGCTGCCCACCTAATGCGCCCCCTGTATGGGGCTCTCAAGGGCAAGACTCCCAAGCATGCCATCGCCTGGTCCGACGACATGTCAAAGGCGTTCTCGGATACCAAGGAGGCCCTTGCGAGCGCAACCATGCTGACGCACCCCGTGCCTGAGGCTCCCGTGGCGTTGACAACTGATGCCTCGGATTATGCCGTTGGAGCAGTTTATGAGCAGTTGGTCAAGGGTATTTGGCAACCCCTGGCGTTCTTCAGCCGACAACTCCGTTCCAGCGAACAGAAGTACAGCACTTTTGACCGTGAGCTCCTCGCCCTGTACTTGGCAGTCAGACATTTCCGTTTCCTGCTGGAGGCTCGCCCTTTCACTGTTTTTGTAGACCACAAACCCTTGATTTTTGCTATGGCGAAGGTGTCTGAACCGTGGTCTGCCAGGCAACAACGCCATCTGGCTTTCATCTCTGAGTTCACCACTGACATCCGGCATGTGGCGGGGAAGGACAACCCCGTGGCTGACTGCCTCTCTCGGGCCGCCATCGGTGCTGTCCACCTGGGCATTGATTACGCCCGTATGGCTGCGGATCAGGTTTCAGACCCAGACATCCAGGCATGCAGGACGGCGGTTACTGGCCTCCGGTTGGCGGACGTCCCCTTCTTTGATGATGGCACGACGCTGCTATGTGACATATCTATGGCGCAGCCAAGGCCAGTGGTTCCACGTGCATGGAGACGACAAGTTTTCGAGGCCGTCCATGGCCTCTCGCACCCGGGCAGGAAACCATCACAGCGCCTAATGGCAGCGAAATTCGTCTGGCCCAGAATGAAAGTTGACATTGGGGGTTGGGTCAAGACCTGCATGGCATGCCAACGCGCGAAGGTCCATCGGCATGTTAAGGCCCCGTTGGAGCGGTTCAATGTCCCTGAGAGGCGTTTTGACCACATCAACGTGGATCTGGTGGGACCCCTTCCTCCCTCCCTACACTCACCTTCTGACGATGGTAGACAGGACCACCCGTTGGCCGGAGGCTGTCCCACTCTCTGCGGCTACTACAGCTGATGTGGCCCGCGCATTCATCAGTACCTGGGTCGCCCGGTTCGGTGTTCCCTCTGATCTTTCCTCTGACCGAGGGGCCCAATTCACTTCCGCATTATGGACTTCCATTACCCAGCAGTTGGGTGTCTCCCTCCACCGCACTACGGCCTACCATCCACAGGCCAACGGCCTGTGTGAACGTTTTCACCGGTCGATGAAAGCTGCTCTCAAGGTCAATCTCCGGGGCGACAGCTGGGTCGACAGGCTTCCTTGGGTGATGCTGGGACTCCGTACTGCACCTAAGGAGGACCTTCTTTCATCTTCGGCTGAGCTGGTATACGGCCAACCCCTCCGCGTCCCAGGGGATTTTCTTCCCTGTGTTACGGCCTCCTGGTCAGCACTGGAACAGCGGGATGCTCTGCTGGACAAGGCCAAGTCTTTCTTGCCCATCCCTACCTCGTGCCACGGCGTTCCGAAGGTGTGTGTCCCGCCTGATCTGCAAGCAGCGGGGTACGTGTTTATCCGCTGCGACGCCAATCGAGGCCCCCTACAGCCACCCTACGATGGTCCTTACCGGGTTGTGAAGGCAGGCGATAAGACCTTTATCATTGACATGGGGGGAGTGAAGAACGGATCTCGGTAGATCGCCTGAAGCTTGCTCACCTGGATTTGGACCGCCCCATTGAGTTGGCCCAACCGCCCCGCCGCGGTCGCCCCCCTGGTAGGGCAGTCCCGACGCCTACTCTAGCTACGGCGGACCCCCGGACCTGCCGTCCGAAGCCTGTTCAGTGTCAGCCTACTGCTTTACCACTGGCTCTGGTTCCTGTGCCTGCCCAGGGGTACCGGAGTCGTTTTGGGCGGGTCGTCAGAGCCCCGGGACATTTTTTGGGGCCAGTTCTGGTGAATTCTGGGGGGACGTGTGTAGTGGCTACTGGGACATAATTCACGGCATCCTAGCCTATTGTGGTGTTGACTACATCTCCCGTGATCCTTAGCGGGGGATGACGTAGTTAAAGAGAGACGAGTGAGAGATGAATGGCAGTGTTGTTTGTGCGACTGTAGAGCGCGTAATAAAATAGTATTTTTGCATCGGAACACAGCTCCGTTTTCACTATCATTACCGCATTCCTACAGATTCCATGATAAGACATTTACTGGAATATTCTAGAATACACAAAAACAGTAATTTTTCGGCCTATTTATGAATCGTTTTCAAATAAACGCTAGATTATCGATAGTATATGTGTACGTATGCACGCTATGGACGCAAGCTGAAAAATCTATTATCTTATTTCCTCATCAGCAATCGCGCACACACACACACACACACACACATAGGGCAAACGCTGAGATCTCAGCGAATACAACTCTGATTATCCCAAGACTGGTAAAATAGATTTCTTACCTCAGATCAGATGTTCTCCAAAAAGATCATTCCAATTCCTGATCGCCATTCCAAATATCGATCACGCTTATTGATTGAGTATTGGCTGCTGTGAATATATATTCCAGGCTGATTCCCGTCCCGCGATGACTTCCATGTTGATCAGACTTCTTGCCAGCACAAGGAACCAGCTGGCTCCGCCTCTACAGTCTAAGCGACTGACCTGCAGTTACACAGGGATAGACGATAGGGGGCGCTTTTTTCCATTCTGAGCTCCTGTAGGAGCTGGTGTACCAACGGGAGACTCGGTTGATGAAATATGATTTCAGATTGCTAATAAAACAATAAAACGATATTTGTCGTCGTCGGCACTCAGTGGGGGGGCTAATAAAATGAGATATGTCGTCCGTGGCACTGAAAGGGTTAAGGGGATGCAGACCAGAGAAAGACTTTCGTCTTGTTTACATCAGGGTCCCCCATTTTCAATTAATAATTGAAGCTACTGCAGGGCGGTCGGGTGGCGTAGCGGAGATTGCGCTCGTCACCAATGCAAGAGGCTGCGGTCTCGACTCCCGGAGTCAGCATTGCCCTGCGGCTTGGGCCGGTCGTCATACTAACTCGTTTGAGTTAGGGGGAGGGAAGTCATGGGTGGTAATCTGGCGTTGTGGACGCCTACAGGTCAGGTCAGGGCGCCTGCTCAGCGAAAGGCAGGAAATGGTGAAGGCAGTGTGACCTCCCACGCGTTACACGTCACCAATGAGAGTCCTCGCTGCCAGGTGAAAAAAGAGCCACTGGCTGTCTCCACATGTGTCGGAGGAAGCGTGCGGAGGACTTCAGGGTTCCCTTGTACCGACCAGTAGGAGGAACATGCGCACAACAACCAGGTAGGGGAGGGGGGGGGGGGAATTGGCATAACAACTAAATTGGGATGGGGAGGAAAACATTTAAAATCAGGCAGAGAAAAAGAGGATTAAAAAATATATAATAATAATAATTGAAGCCACTGTGCCAAACTCGCCACAGCGCAGCTCAACTAGACCCTGGAGATTAATGACTTGAGTGTCAGGACTCAGGAGTGAGGTTTCTTCTACAAGGTGAAAGACTTCGTCAGTAAATAATTATTTCTCTGTTGGTGATGTGCCCTTTGAAGCGTTTCCACCGCGCATCAGTTATCCACATTGACACAGTGATCGCCTTCTTTACTTCATCAATCCAGGGTGCGTTTGCTTCGTCAATCCGGGGCCCCGCTAGTGAGTGGGGTCCGTTTCAGTTGAAACTGGTGAAACAGAGCTACGGCCACCTCTGCACAGAGAGGGACACATTAGACGCCGCGGGGGTGAATCCCCCTGAGTGACATAGAGTGTTGTATTGCTGTAAATAGAGTAGCAGCCATTCGAGGGCTAAATTAGTGTTTGATAACAACATCATTGCTGCTGGTTGACATACAATACATACAACCTGCCTGCCGACTAGCGCGCGGGGTTGACATCTTATTGTGCAGAACAAGGTGATCGTCGACAAGTAGGGTAAAAATGATAGTCTGTCATCACATGCGCGCACCAACAATGTTATTATAGGAATAACTGCACGCATGCAACAGAAGAAGCCTCGTTTCCAAAGTAAACAAAAAAAAAGTGAATGGAAATAATTGCTTTTGTTTACCTGTGTGTTTTATATTCCCGTCTGTTGTTACTTGTTAGTCGATCAGCTGTTCTCAAGTTCACACGCGTTACTTTCCTCTCCTTGTTCCAGCTCAAAGTGATGCGGCCACGTGGTCTGAACGGACCAATGACGGCACGATGCGCCTGAGGGGAGATTTCCCCGTAAATTATATCAAACAATTAAGTCTTAACGGGGAAGAAACTAAGACTCGGGTTTTAAACTGCGTGAGTCAATATTTGTATGTATTGTTATTACCGGCATTGCCTTTACGTTTTCTTATTCTCTGCATTGTTCTTATTCCGTCTATTTTATGCTCGGTGTATTATTATTATTATTGCTGGTGCAACAATAACAATGTTGTTGGGAGAAACACAATCTTCCGCGTTTCACTGAAGGCTGAGGGAGCATATCACATAATCACAGTAATTTCTGTTCCAGAAATCATCTGAGCAGGTCACATAAAAAAAACACAAATGTCTGTTTGTGTATAATATATGTGCAATCACTAACCACTTTCAAAAACACTCTCAAAAAACACCTAAGGGAGACTGCAACTCGAAACTGGCCCCTGTAAATGTCCGAACACAACCCCCTCCAATGTACAGTAAATTACCAAGTATGGTCTTGTCAATAATCCAATGTACAGTGTTGTTTGTACAGTTGTACAGTGTCCCCCACCCACCCCTCCTACCCAACCCCCCCCCCACTCCTACCCAACCCCCCCCCCCCCCCCCACCCACCCAACCACCTCCAATGTACAGTCCCCCCCCACCTACCCAATCCAATGTACAGTTTCTACGCCTAATGTATATACTCTTTTCTTTCTGGACTCTTTTTGTATCACAAACAGTACTGTAATTGCAAATCTGGTATGTCATAAATGTATAGATGTAGCAGTACTGTCTATCTGTATGTCATATATGTTACGATGAATTGAAAATGGGGGACCCTGATGTAAACAAGACGAAAGTCTTTCTCTGGTCTGCATCCCCTTAACAATTGTATGTATTGAGCCGTACTGTACTGTACCCATTCTGCAATCTGTTAATAAAGTTTTCATTCATTCATTCATTCATTCATGTGTGTGTGTGTGTGTGTGTGTGTGTGGGGGGGTTTAGTCTAGATATAGGCTACTGCTGATATGAAGTCCAGTGAACACATGCTTCTGGTACCAGAGTCTAGACGAGGTCTGAAGGTCTAGGTTTTTTAACTATTAAAACACGCCAACATTATGGGAAATGTGCTTAAGTCTTCTCCCGAGTCAAGATGGAAACCCATTTCCTCTGTGCGTTCAGTAGAAAGCTATCTTATAAGCTAGTTTAGCGCAAATTAATGGAATGGACAAGCTAGCCAGGGCCAAAAACACCTGGAGTAGTCTGCATCTGCTTCCATTCATTTGTGCTAAGCTAGCGTGCAACTGAACACAGAGGAAATTGGCATCGATCCATCTCGTCTGACAGTAAGCAGATTTCCCATAATGTTGGTGTGTTTTGATTGGCTGATTGAACATTTTATTAACAGATTGCAGAATGGGTACAATACAGTACAGCTCAATACACACAATTGTTAAGGGGATGCAGACCAGAGAAAGACTTTCGTCTTGTTTACATCAGGGTCCCTCATTTTCAATTCATCATAACATATATGACATACAGGTCACATCTAGACATTTATGACATACCAGATTTACAAATATACAGTACTGTTTATGATACAAAAAGAGTTTAAAAAAGAGAGTATATACATCTAAGGGGGAAGAAACTGTACATTTAGTCCAGTCATTATATGAAAAAACCTAGGACAAATTGCAACAGTAGCAAACTCAACTGATTTTGTATCCTCATTATGTCCTTAGTGAGGGAAAAAAAGTCCCAAGGAATCCCATCATGGGAAAGTTTTGAAAACGACCTATATATATTCATATCGAAAAATGCCTGTTATAACATAGTGGTGAAAATTTTACTTTTAGATATCACTATAAAAACTCACAAGCTGATTACACACACAAAGACAAGAAAAAAAGTCAATCACAACTTCATTGAATTATTCTGTTTACTCATGCAAATCACACATTATCTTTTTTGATATGCACCAATTAGCATACACGCCAGAACTAATCAAAACATTTGATAAAGACATTTTTTTCTTCTTGGAATATTAGTAGATAGGCTCTGTGGAGCTCAGTCCACGAGGATGGGGCTCAAGGGTTTATGTCCGTGGGGATAGGTCCATGGAGATGGGGGTTTTTATAATAGGCGGAAACTACATATTTGTACAGCATGCAAAACACTACATGATTCTTGCACAAAACTACATGGGCTTAACATAAATTTGGTATGTCTGTATAGGGGAGGCTTGTAGGTACCCATGTAACCCATTTCCATTAACATATATTGAGGTAGAAGGCCAAGGGACCATTTGAAAAATGGTGATGGCCATATTTCCCTCCCCAAAAAATCGTCTTAACTTTGAATAATTAGGTATGTAGCCCCCTTTCCAATGAGGTAACATGACATGGTTGGTCTCATTGGAAACCCGAGGTTGTCTAGAATCAAAATGGTATCTTTACTTTTGAGCTACCTCAAAATTTGAACGCGTCACAATCTCTGAAAGACAGTGTCGTCAGTGATCCTGCCAGCAATCAAGTACATTGAAAAAAAACACATTTCCCATGATGGGATTCCTTGGGACTTTTTTTCTCTCACAAAAGACATATTGAGGATACAAAATCAGTTGAGTTTGCTAATGTTGCAATTTGTCCTAGGTTTAGCCTAATTCTGGCCTATAATGACTGGACTATAGGGGTAACAAAACATTGAAAAAAAAACACATTTCCCATGATGGGATTCCTTGGGACTTTTTTTCTCTCACTAAAGACATATTGAGGATACAAAATCAGTTGAGTTAGCTAATGTTGCAATTTGTCCTAGGTTTAGCCTAATTCTGGCCTATAATGACTGGACTAGGAGGTTGGGTAGGTGGGGTGAGGGGGGTTGGGTAGGTGGGGTGGGAAACTGTACATTGGAGGGGGTTGGGTTAGGACATTTGGCCAGTTTCAAATTGCAGTCTCCCGTAGGTGCTCTTTGAGAGTGGTTTTGAAAGTGGGTAGTGATTCACATTCCTTTACAGCTGTGTGGGTAGGGCATTCCACATTGATGTGGCATAATTGCGAAATGTGTTTAGTCCCTTGTTTGTGCCGAATCTGGGTTTAACATGATTTCTGGCGCTCCCTCTGGTGTTGTGGTCGTGGTATTCACTGACCTTTGGGAAGTATTTTGACATGTACACGGGTACCTTAGTGGTGTAGTGTATCTTGTAGACCAGGCCCATTGCAAGTTGCTGTACTATCTGGCTGCATGCTATCCTAGCTTAGCACAAATTAATGTAAGCAGATACAGACCACTAGCCTAGGGTTTTTGACCAACGGCTAGGCTAGTGGTCTGTGTCCCTATCCACTTCTGTCTACTCTAAGCCATCCTAGGTTGTCAAAGTGGGCAGGGGTGAGGTGGGTTCTAGGAGTAAGGTCAGTGAGTAAGGTCCTGGATCACCTTCTCCATTTGAGAGCACAATGCAGAAGTATTCAAATGTATTAGCTAAAGGAGACAACCTTATCTGGTAATAAAAAACCCTCAGGCCACCACAGGTTTAATTTTAGTTAGGCTAGTGTTGACTGACATTTTACATGTAGAAAACACCCAACACATAAACAGGTTTAGTGTGAGAACAGTGTTCGCCGACCCAACATTTGTTTAAGGAACATGCCTTTATGTGAAATGCCTTACCATCTTCTCCAGAGTCAAGATGGATAACAGTTTCCTGAAAGCTAGCCTAGCACAGCACAAATGAAGGAAGCGGATACGGCCACAGACCACTAGCCTAGCCGTTGGTCAAAAACCCTATAGGCTAGTGGTCTGTATCTGCTTACATTAATTTGTGCTAAGCTAGGATAGCATGCAGCCAGATAGTACAGCAACTTGCAATGGGCCTGGTCTACAAGATACACTACACCACTAAGGTACCCATGTACATGTCAAAATACTTCCCAAAGGTCAGTGAATACCACAACCACAACACCAGAGGGAGTTCCACAAATCATGTTAAACCCAGATTCGGCTCAAACAAGGGACTAAACACGTTTCGCAAATTTTCTGTTAGGATCTCTGTTTAACAGTACTGTATGTTTGCATATTGTGTATGTCACAAATGTAACAGTACTGTATGTTGTGTATGTCATAAATGTCATTATGAATTGAAAATGGGGGACCCTGATGTAAACAAGACGAAAGTCTTTCTCTGGTCTGCATCCCCTTAACAATTGTGTGTATTGAGCGGTACTGTATTGTACCCATTCTACAGTCTGTTAATAAAGTTTCAATCAATCAATCAATCAATAGAAGTCTGAGGTCCACACAACACTCTTAAAGGGACACTTCACCACAAAAACAACGCCGATTTATTTTGCCCATAATCTCACACATCCAAAAACTCTAATCAGACTCAAACAAAACTCTAAACAGTTTTGCACACATCCTGTAGGACCCACTCCTATCCGAGCTCCGGGAGGGTCATCAAAGAGAAGCCGCCTATTCTTGGTCCTCGCTCCAGTTAGGAGCCGAAACCGGACCAATCTTTCACCGTCGACTAAGAACACACTTCTTCAATCAATATCTGCCAAAAACAAAACCTGAACCTTCTTAGTTTACTGCCTTCTACTATCATCCACTCTTCCAATAATTAATCTTCCCTGTCTATATTACTACCTACTATACACCAATGTCTTTACTACTATGCACTCAACACTGCAGCACCCAAGTTCAGCACTGTTTGACGAACATTGTTACTCAGCTGAAAGAGTTGCACCTTCCTGCTGACTTGTCGTACAGAACCTGTAAGTTGGATAAAAGTGTTCAGCTAAATGACTAAATGTAAAAAAAAAAAATGTAAATGTAGTTTGACAGTTATTGATCGTACATGAGTGTGAATGTGGCCACTAGTGATGTCATCGGGGACATTGGATACTTGTGTGTTAATTACAGCTTAATGAAATGAGGTATGAAATGACTCGATGACATCACTGGTGACCACATTCAAACCCATCCCCTCTCAGTAGCGGTTAGGTACTGCTTAACCTCGTTCCCAGCTTTATCTCGAGAGATAAAGCCTGGTAAAGCACTACGGCCGAAAGTGGGAATCAGGTAGGAAGTCCCGCCCCTGAAATCATGACACGGTGCTCATGAAAATGTATTCCCCCCAGAAACAACCTCGTTATCGCCTCCCTCGACAGGCTGACAGACCTGCTTGTTGTTTGTTTCGCTGGGGACTATAAACAGATCAGGGGGTGCCCGGAAACCCTGTAGCCGGTATTTCTGTATTTCCGATTCACATTTTAGGAGGCATAGCTTTACCAGCCTAGGTACTGCTGCAGTTAATTGTATGTCCTGTGTTCCAGGTAGATTGGCAGCAATCAGCCAATCGAGACGCTGCCTGCAAAGTGCTTAAAAGGCCCTCCCCCGCCCCACACTCTCTCTCAGCCAATAGACACTGACTGCAAAGTGCTTAAAAGGCCCTCCCCCGCCCCACACTCTCTCTCAGCCAATAGACTGACTGCAAAGTGCTAAAAAGGCCCTCCCCCGCCCCACACTCTTCTCAGCCAATAGACACTGACTGCAAAGTGCTAAAAAGGCCTTCCCCCGCCCCACACTCTCTCTCAGCCAATAGACACTGACTGCAGTGCTAAAAAGGCCTTCCCCCGCCCCACACTCTCTCTCAGCCAATAGACACTGACTGCAGTGCTAAAAAGGCCCTCCCCCGACCCACACTCTCTCTGTTGGAGCAGTGTCTTCCCCAACCACCACACATGACCCTTTATTCACAGTAGTTGCATTAATAAATATGAACTTGACCTTGGTTGTTTGTGTCCATTTATGTTGCTTCCCTCGGAGCCAGGGTCGTAACAGTAACTCTCAAACAAAATTAATGTGTGAACCGTTTAGTTTATGCGCAAAATAAATCAGCCCCTTTAACAGGGGAGGTAACATGAGGACGTGTAGACCTGTAGACCACCACAGAAGACCTGTAGACCTCCACAGAAGACCTGTAGACCTCCACAGAAGACCCGTAGACCTCCACAGAAGACCCGTAGACCTCCACAGAAGACCTGTAGACCTCCACCAAAGACCTGTAGACCTCCACAGAAGACATGTAGACCTCCACCAAAGACCTGTAGACCTCCACAGAAGACCTGTAGACCTCCACCGAAGACCTGTAGACCTCCACCGAAGACCTCCACAGAAGACCTGTAGACCTCCACCGAAGACCTGTAGACCTCCACAAAGACCTGTAGACCTCCACAGAAGACCTGTAGACCTCCACAGAAGACCTGTAGATCTCCACAGAAGACCTGTAGACCTCCACAGAAGACCTGTAGATCTCCACAGAAGACCTGTAGATCTCCACAGAAGACCTGTAGATCTCCACAGAAGACCTGTAGACCTCCACCGAAGACCTCCACAGACCTGTAGACCTCTGCAGAAGACCTGTAGATCTCCGCAGGTCTGAACGACCTCTACATCGTCGTTAGAACGTTCAGCTCTCAAGGTTCTATCCCCGATGACCTCGTCCCCCTGAAAAGCCTGGGTTTGTGTCACCGTCAAGGATAAAATTTGTTACCCAACACAAATTATTTTAAAAAAGGATCATTTATTAAAGAGGTGAGAGGATGTTTCTTTTCCATATATTCTATACATAAATGTGTGCGCTCTACAATGGAGCGAGGACAGAGGACACATTCCTTCCACCAGACAGCTCTTCAACACTCTTGCTCTGCAGGAGACAAACCTTCCAACGACGGCTGGCTCTTCTCTGGTCTCCGTCTTTAGGAGCGAGTTGTCTGCGGTCACAGATACTGGTTGGACCGTCCATAGAGGGACAAGGAACGAGGCCAGTATCGGAATGATAAAGTCTGACACCAAGAGATTCAGTTGTAACGTGTCAGAAATCAAAGCGACACGACTGGATTTGCAGCATTTTTGACACGTTGGGTCTCAAACCGACCGGAGTCTGAATATATATATTAGTGAAAGCGACGGACTGGTATCTGGTATCCAGGCTGCCTGAATTCTTTCCCCACTACATTTCCAGTTCCGCGTTCGCCTTCTGCGCTCTGATTGGCCACTGACGTTTCTGGTCGCGCCAATCGTGTGACGGCAAGTTCTTTCGCCAGTTAAGCTTAGGCACTCTTTCGAAGTTGGTTAAGGTTAGTTTGTCTTAGAGCATGGCGATAGAACACCAGCCCTGATTCCATACTCTAACCTTAACCAACTTCGAAAGAGTCGCCTAAGCTTAACCAGTGATAAACTAGGCGTTAGGTAGTTTGCAGGCTGTTAGACCCGGAAATGGGCAAAGACACAGCTCGTCACGCGATTGGGCGCACATGTCACATGACCAGAAACGTCAGTGGCCAATCAGATCGCACCAGAAACGTCCGTGGCCAATCAGATCGCAGAACGCGGAACTGGAAATGTATTGGGGAAAGAATAGACGCATCCAGGCCGATACCGAGTCTGAATATATATTAGTGAAAGCGACGGACTGGTATCTGGTATCCAGGCCGATACAGAGTCTGAATCGGTATCGCCAGTGAAAAAGTGGTATGGGACCATCCCTGTAGGAATAACACAAACAAGTTCTCAAAACAGTCACACTTCCCAATGGCAGCCATTCAGCATCCCTTCTGCTAAACCTGGCGTTTTATTCAAACCAGGGGGATGCAAAACGGTGCAAGTGAAAAGACACCCGACTTGATTGAAAATATTCAATATCTTTTTCTAAAAAAAAAATTCAAACTGCAATATCTTCTAATCGTTAGTTCTGGGTCACCTTGGGACAGTTCAGGATTTATCATCTTTTTTGTTTTGTTTTAAGTTTCAACTTTCTTATAAAGATATGAGCACATACTGTGAGTTAAACAGGAGAAAAACACACTTAAATAATACAAAAAACCCATAACAAAACATCTCAAGTCCACAGATAGTCAGTCAAGCCGATGTGTGAGTAGTGAGTGAGCTTGAAGCCTTCACTGAGTGAACTAACCAGTGTCGACCAATCAAACTGAAGGACGAGGGCGTGTTGACTTTGTGCTCTACGTCGCCCCCCGGTGCTCATGGTGTGGCAGTGTGTCCTTGTGCGCCTGCTGGAAGAACGCGTGAGACACAATTTTCGTGGATTCTCTTTTCTCCTGCTGTACTCTATAGCGCCACTTTATCAACTAGTGGTCAAGAACTCCATTGGATACCCTTCATGTGATTAGTGTTGTCACTTTGATACCGATACCAGCCTAAGTATCACGATACCGGTTGTAAAACGATACCACGGCAAAAACCTAAAATATTTCTTAATAAAATAACAGAATATTTTTACACTGGTGAAACTTATATAATCAAAAATAATAAAAGTTATTCTGTTACAGCTGCTGAGCTAGAGAGAGGGGGGACAGGGACGTGTTAATATTAAAGGCAACCAACTTGTGTTCAGCTTTTCTGATTGGCCACGACCCCCCGCCCCCTTTTGCCACGAGCACGGCAGAAGTCCCTGCGAGCGGCAGAGGTCCCAAATGAAATTAATGATGAAGCGCGGAGCTGTAATCTTTGTCCGACTCGAATCGCGCGAATACACAACGCATTTATCAAAACTACACGCTTCACTCGTCAGTGGAGGCTGCTGACTGATTAACTAGAAACTGTACATTGTAACGTTATATAATGTATAATGTTATTTTGCGTGCTGACTGATTAACTAGAAACTGCACATTGTGAAGCGCCAGCGGGGCGATGCGGTGGTTTCTCCCCGGCTTCCGTGCGCCGCCGCCGGCTTGACTCTGTCCAGCTCCAGCAGTAGCGGCCGTCTTCCGTTGTAGAAGCCCTTTCAATGACAGAGCTCTCATATTTTGCGAATGCATAAACTATATCTTAAATTATGGCTATGTGTCTAATATGGCTGTCGCTTATCAATGACTTCGCGACAGCCATATTAGACACATAGCCATAAGATATAGTTTATGCATTCGCAAATATGAGAGCTATCATTGAAGTGGGTGGTGGCAGCGTAACAGCGTTCACTTCACCCTGATGTAAAGTAGCGATTTTTATTGTTTTGTCATGACAAACCAATTACATAATCCAACATAGGTGTAAAGAAACAACATATTCCAGTTAACGGTATATTTTTTTTAATGATTCATTACGGTATTAATTAGGTTAACTGGAGCTGCGTATTGCTGGCTCTCATATTTGCGAATACAACAGCGTTCACCCTGATGTAAACAAAACAAGTCATTGCGACGGCCATATTAGACACATAGCCATAATTTAAGATATAGTTTATGCATTCGCAAAATATGAGAGCTCTGTCATTGGAGGCTGTGGAGGCTGCTGACTGATTAACTAGAAACTGTACATTGTAACGTTATATAATGATAACATCCTCATTCGCTTCCATTCATTTTGGGGACCATGTTCAAATATCATACTTCTGAAGTATAAACAAACTATACTGCTGTGGCGATTTTGAATATCTTAACATGTATTTACGCCCTTCCTCCAGTAGTTAGTTATGGCGTTAAGTGATGCGGCGATATGGCATTAACCAACAACACAACGAGGCATTAACCAACAACGCAACAACAACGCAACGAGCACCTCTCAGAGCACCTGGGGGAGCCTCATGCGCATGCGCGGTCACTCTCTGCCGCGTACAACACAGAGCGACGCGGCGCGGATAAGGGCGTGTGCTAGGGCGGTCACGTGGCCGTGTGGCCAATCAGAGAAACGCTGAACGAAAAGCTGAACACAAGTTGGTTGCCTTTAATATTCACGCGGGGACGGGGACGATACTAATAAAATGAGAGTATTGGACGGTTTTTAATGGCTGGGTATCCAGATACTTTTCTAGTATCGGTGTATCGTGCAACATTACATGTGAACGTTTTCTTCTGTTCAGTCTCGGACAAAAGGAAAGCAACAACCTTTAGTTACTGTCTCATGAGTGGAGAGTAGCAAAACAAACCTCTAGGACCTTTAGTTACTGTCTCACGAGTGGAGAGTAGCAAAACAAATCTCTAGGACCTTTAGTTACTGTCTCATGAGTGGAGCAGGAAGAACACAGACCTCTGGACTGATGGACAGAACCACGGGCGTCTGTCTGCTAGTGAAATGATTGTAGCTGATCTGGACTTTGCCAGACGAGAGAAAACTCTTCCGCTAACCAGAGTCGTCGGGCGTCGCCGAACCCTCAACGGCCTCCGTTCCCACTGAGGCCTTTCACAGGATGTTTAGACGCCCAGTCGTCCTCCATGTTGGAAGAGACGACGGTTGCTACTGTATGTGCAAAAACCTCATAAATCAATGTTTTATTACTGGAAACAGTGACATCATGCTTCTGCGATGTTTTACCTGCTCTACCACTGCATAGACATTAGGGCGCTTTCTTTCAAACGTGGTTACCAGTGGTTACGGGCGGCCATGTTGGAAGAAAGAGAACGTTCTGTGCAAGGCCTCTGTTCTCCCCTCCGGACCAAAACACGTGATTTCCATCCCTTGTGTCGCGACCGCCGTGGTTCATAACTGAGTTCAAGGACGTCTAGACAAACACCAACGCTGGGGATTCAGAAGACACTTGTATGGAGAATAAAAACAAACAAAACCAGACAACGTCAAATATACACACAACAAAGAGATGTAAACAAAGCAGAAGGGAGAGATAATGTGGACGTTTTGTTCATCTAATGTACAATATGAAACTCTAAGGAGGAGAGGGGGGGGGGGGGCAGATTGTTCCAGAAAGCTTAGGGGGGGGGGGGGGGGTTTGGGGTTATTTTCACTAAAGTGAATTTATTCCTATATATTATTGAGGCGTGTTTAGAACCTAATTAATTAGTAATTAATGGGGACAGTGACAGAATGGCAAGGCATATAGGAGTGTGAGTGTCTCCATGTTAACAAGTCATATAGTCTTGTATTTAGCAGGTTGGGATCATATTGTAATGAAATGATGATAGAGGTCTTTCACAGAACGTTTAGATGCCTATTTGTCCTCCTTGTTGGAAGAGTCAACGTTTGCTCTGTGTTTGTTGTATGAGAAATATATCAACAAACATTGAATGTAACGTGATTTTCCAGTGTTTTACCTGCTCTACCAATGCAGATATCTTTCTCTCCAATGGTTACAGGCAACCATGTTGGAAGAGGAACATTCCGTACCTCCACGGTGACATTGCCATGGATGATAATAATAATAACCACATATTAACTCAGTTTCCTCTCAAAATGAGAATTTCAATATTTAACTGAACGTCACACGTTATCATGCAGTTCAGTGCTATGATCAGCGACTGGGATTGTTTATCTTGCAGATTTCCAGGCGACTATTGTGATATGAATTTCTTTCATGTGGCATTTTAAGACATTTTATTAAAACAAGAGTTCCGAGACAAATTGGCTCTTTTCAAATTATCTTTCTTCTGACCAAACTAATATCAAGATATTGAATCAGCGGAACAACCAAACTAATATGAAGATAATCTATATTGATATAGAGTTGTGAGATGTTATAACTCAATACAAGGCTAAATGACTTGTTAAGAGGGGGAACTTGGCATCACACTGTGGAAAGGCTGCTTGTTTATTCATGGCTTCTTACTGGAGCAGCGCAGGGCGTCGCTACTAGGAAACCCTGAGGAGAAGATCAGACAGAATCTATCCCCATATAGCCCCGCCCTACCGAACTAACAGACCTGGAAACAGGAACAGCAGAACTAACAGACCTGGGACCAGCAGATGTGACTGAGGAACGCGGCGGCTGTGATTGGAGGGTCAAGGAAAGAGGGCGGGGCTTGAGCTAGGTCATTTAGATAACAGGAAGTCATTAGAGTCCATTTTGGATGGTATGTAGAAGCTCAGCCTCTGCCTGGTCTTTGTTTTATAAGCACTATGTTCCTGGTTCATCGGAGGGCTTCACACCTGGTGCTTCTGTGATGTCATACTGGCTGCTGTGATGTCACCATTGTGATGTCACCTCGCCCGAGGCGTCGGGAATTCCTTCTGGACATATTATGAGGTCATCAATGACGGGACACATAAACTGTGATGTCACTCCTGGCTGGGCCCCTTCCGTCGTGACCTCGTGTTCTTTATCCTTCAAAGTTTCATATTTCTATGGTGAATTCATCTTCGCATAAGTGCTTATGATCCACAGGAATATCCTTTTTATTTTTTCCTTCTTCTCTTTCTGTCCGGCCCACATGTGATGATGTCATAATGTCCTCCTCCGGTCAGTTGAAGTTCTAGCCTTACAGTGACATCATCTCTGTAGTCGTCATGGTGGCAGGTGGGTGTCGCGGTGTCAGAAGTTGGACGATCGTCGCCCCCTGGAGGTGCCCAGAGAGGCCCTCAGCCTGGGCTCCCTGGCCCTGCAAGAATATCACAGCAATGATGTTAACTTCCTGCAAGAATATCACAACAATGATGTTAACTTCCTGATTTAACCTGGATGTAGTAAAAGGTAAAGGAGGGTTTAACCTGGATGTATAAACAGTAGGGAGGGTTAACCTGTATGTATAAACAGTAGGGGAGGGTTAACCTGTATGTAGTTAACAGTAGGGAGGGTTAACCTGTATGTAGTTAACAGTAGGGAGGGTTAACCTGGATGTAGTTAACAGTAGGGGAGGGTTAACCTGTATGTAGTTACCAGTAGGGAGGGTTAACCTGGATGTAGTTAACAGTAGAGAGGGTTAACCTGGATGTATAAACAGTAGGGAGGGTTAACCTGGATGTAGTTAACAGTAGGGAGGGTTAACCTGTATGTAGTTAACAGTAGGGGAGGGTTAACCTGGATGTAGTTAACAGTAGGGGAGGGTTTAACCTGTATGTAGTTAACAGTAGGGGAGGGTTTAACCTGTAGTGCTCGTTGAAGTCCAGCCTGAAGCTGAGGAAACGCAGACTCTCATCTTGACTGGTCATCAACAACACCAGGAACTGCTGAACTATGCCCTGAGAGAGAGAGGGATAGAGAGAGAGAGGGATAGAGAGGGAGGGAAGGGTGGAGTACAGACAAAATAAATGAGAAATGCATCATATCAGATCAACCGCACAAACTAACTGTAAAAGACAGACATAGATACAGACAGAGATACAGACAGACAAACATAGATACAGACAGACAGACAGACAGAGCGAGAGACAGACAGACAGACAGACAGAGCGAGAGACA
Source organism: Notolepis coatsorum (assembly GCF_963971535.1). NCBI lineage: Eukaryota > Metazoa > Chordata > Actinopteri > Aulopiformes > Paralepididae > Notolepis > Notolepis coatsorum. The sequence continues at coordinate 61,837,135 of NC_140165.1, forward strand.
GACAGACAGACAGAGCGAGAGACAGACAGACACATACACAGACCTGATAGAAGTGGGTCAGGATGACAGACAGACAGACAGGCAGACAGACAGACAGACAGACAGACATAGAGACAGACAAGACAGACAGGCAGGCAGACATAGAGACAGACAGACAGAGAGACAGACATACATAGACAGACAGAGAGACAGACAGACAGACATAGAAACAGACATAGAGACAGACAGACATACATAGAGACAGACAGACATAGAGACAGATCAGACAGACATAGAAACAGACATAGAGACAGACAGACATACATAGAGACAGACAGACATACATAGAGACAGACAGACAGACATAGAGACAGACAGACAGACATAGAAACAGACATAGAGACAGACAGACAGACATAGAGACAGAGACATAGAGACAGACAGACAGACAGGCATACAGACAGACATAGAGACAGACATACAGACAGGCATACAGACAGACAAGACATAGAGACAGACAGACAGACATACATAGAGACAGACAGACATAGAGACAGACATAGAGACAGACAGACAGACATAGAAACAGACATAGAGACAGACAGACAGACATAGAGACAGACAGACAGACATAGAGACAGACAGACAGGCATACAGACAGACAGACAAGACATAGAGACAGACAGACAGAGCGAGAGACAGACAGAGAGAGACAGGCAGACAGACAGACAGACAGACAGACCTGGTAGAAGTGGGTCAGGATGCGTAGCTGGGACCTCATCTTAGAGATGGTGTCCTGGAACTCCTGCACCCTCTTCTGCTCCTCCGCTTCCTGCTCAGCTGTGACGCCCCAGGTACCCTGCAACCAGTTAGACCAGTTACACCACCAGTTAGACCAGTTAGACCAGGTACCCTGCAACCAGTTAGACCAGTTACACCACCAGTTAGACCAGTTAGACCAGGTACCCTGCAACCAGTTAGACCAGTTAGACCAGGTACCCTGCAACCAGTTAAGACCAGTTAGACCAGTTACACCACCAGTTAGACCAGGTACCCTGTAACCAGTTAGACCAGTTACACCACCAGTTAGACCAGTTAGACCAGGTACCCTGCAACCAGTTAGACCAGTTACACCACCAGTTAGACCAGTTAGACCAGGTACCCTGCAACCAGTTAGACCAGTTAGACCAGGTACCCTGCAACCAGTTAAGACCAGTTAGACCAGTTACACCACCAGTTAGACCAGGTACCCTGTAACCAGTTAGACCAGGTACCCTGCAACCAGTTAGACCAGTTAGACCAGGTACCCTGCAACCAGTTAGACCAGTTAGACCAGGTACCCTGCAACCAGTTAGACCAGTTACCCTGCAACCAGTTAGACCAGTTAGACCAGGTACCCTGCAACCAGTTAGACCAGGTACCCTGCAACCAGTTAGACCAGTTACCCTGAAACCAGTTAGACCAGGTACCCTGCAACCAGTTAGACCAGTTAGACCAGGTACCCTGTAACCAGTTAGACCAGGTACCCTGCAACCAGTTAGACCAGTTAGACCAGTTACCCTGCAACCAGTTAGACCAGGTACCCTGCAACCAGTTAGACCAGGTACCCTGCAACCAGTTAGACCAGGTACCATGCAACCAGTTAGACCAGTTACCCTGCAACCAGTTAGACCAGTTACCCTGCAACCAGTTAGACCAGTTAGACCAGTTACCCTGCAACCAGTTAGACCAGGTACCCTGCAACCAGTTAGACCAGTTAGACCAGGTACCCTGCAACCAGTTAGACCAGTTACACCAGTTAGACCAGGTACCCTGAAACACACCACCAGTTAAAATCAGTCACCCTGAGAACACACCACCAGTTAAAACCAGTCACCCAGAGAACACACCACCAGTTAAAACCAGTCACCCTGAGAACACACCACCAGTTAAAACCAGTCACCCTGAGAACACACCACCAGTTAAAACCAGTACACCCTGAGAACACACCACCAGTTAAAACCAGTCACCCTGAGAACACACCACCAGTTAAAACCAGTCACCCTGAAACACACCACCAGTTAAAACCAGTCACCCTGAAACACACCACCAGTTAAAACCAGTCACCCTGAAACACACCACCAGTTAAAACCAGTCACCCTGAGAACACACCACCAGTTACTTAAAACCAGTCACCCATGAAACACACCACCAGTTAAAACCAGTAACCCTGAAACACACCACCAGTTAAAACCAGTCACCCTGAGAACACACCACCAGTTAAAACCAGTCACCCTGAAACACACCACCAGTTAAAACCAGTCACCCTGAAACACACCACCAGTTAAAACCAGTCACCCTGAAACACACCACCAGTTAAAACCAGTTACCCTGAAACACACCACCAGTTAAAACCAGTCACCCTGAAACACACCACCAGTTAAAACCAGTTACCCTGAAACACACCACCAGTTAAAACCAGTCACCCTGAAACACACCACCAGTTAAAACCAGTACACCCTGAAACACACCACCAGTTAAAACCAGTACACCCTGAGAAGTGAGAACACACCACCAGTTAAAACCAGTCACCCTGAGAACACACCACCAGTTAAAACCAGTCACCCTGAAACACACCACCAGTTAAAACCAGTCACCCTGAGAACACACCACCAGTTAAAACCAGTCACCCTGAAACACACCACCAGTTAAAACCAGTTACCCTGAAACACACCACCAGTTAAAACCAGTCACCCTGAGAACACACCACCAGTTAAAACCAGTCACCCTGAAACACACCACCAGTTAAAACCAGTTACCCTGAAACACACCACCAGTTAAAACCAGTACACCCTGAAACACACCACCAGTTAAAACCAGTACACCCTGAGAAGTGAGAACACACCACCAGTTAAAACCAGTCACCCTGAGAACACACCACCAGTTAAAACCAGTCACCCTGAAACACACCACCAGTTAAAACCAGTCACCCTGAGAACACACCACCAGTTAAAACCAGTCACCCTGAAACACACCACCAGTTAAAACCAGTACACCCTGAGAAGTGAGAACACACCACCAGTTAAAACCAGTCACCCTGAGAACACACCACCAGTTAAAACCAGTCACCCTGAAACACACCACCAGTTAAAACCAGTCACCCTGAGAACACACCACCAGTTAAAACCAGTCACCCTGAAACACACCACCAGTTAAAACCAGTACACCCTGAGAAGTGAGAACACACCACCAGTTAAAACCAGTCACCCTGAAACACACCACCAGTTAAAACCAGTCACCCTGAGAACACACCACCACACAAAGTGTACACCCTGAGTATACACAAACAAGCATATTCTCAGGTTAACAGCTTGTGTACTCACATTTTCCTGTAGTGGTTGTTGCCATATTCCAAAAAAATAATAAAAATTAAAGAAAATTGGTATAAGCTGGAATCCATAGCCTGCCCTGAAGTCTTATGTAGTACAGGTCAAATTTTATAAAAATCCATTCAGAAATTTGTCTTCTAGAGAGATCTGGGTAAACCCTGTGCTAAGAAAAAAGCACTCCATTTCTTCATTTCCTCATCCATGGCCATTCATTTGAAAATAAATTCACTTTTGGTTTTCGCTCGTCATATATATATATATTTTTATCCACTTTTTCTCCTTATTTTTCTCCCATCCCAATTTCGCCTTGCCAATTCTCCCTTCAATTCTCCCCTCCCCTGTCTCGAACGTTGCTAGACTATGCCTCCCACTGGTCGGCTGCAGTAAGCCTTGCATCACGTGTCCCCTCCGGTACACGAGGAGGCAGCTGTCACATCTTTTCACCTGTACAGCGTGATCTCTCAGTGGCGAGGAGTAACACGTGGGAGGCTCACGCTGCCCCCATTACTTCCTGATTCTGCTGTACAGGTGCACCAACCGACCTGTAGGAGTCGCTGTCCACAACGTCCAATCCCCACCCACCAGCTTTCCCACCCCTAACACTGCCAATTGTGTTAGTATGAACGACCAGCCAAGCTGGTAGCAACGCCGAGAGCTGGGCTCGAACCCAGCATCTCCTGCGTTAGTGGCGAGCGGCTTGCCCACTGCGCCACTTAGCCGCCCCTTCGCTTGTCATATTTCACCTAGATACCTTATTCGCACACCCCCACGTGGGATATCATTGGAAAGCTACACTCATTGGCTACAACCCTGACCAATCATTTTTTGGACGGATGATTGACAGTTCTAGAGCGTCGGGAGTCCGGTGTGGTAATCTGATGCTCGCGTGTAAAAAGTTGCACGCCTGACATATCGTCATGTAACTCGAGAACCGAGGCACGGATTTGGTCGAGTGAGGAGGCATTCGAACAGTAACAAAGAGCTTTAATTCGGTAATTTATATCTTCGGTGAAAAATGCAGCCCAGAGGCGCTAGACGCTCGCAAAGTGCCGTGACTTTGTGCGTTCCGCCGGTGGGCACGTCGGCCTGAATACGGTACCTCTCCTGTTAAGAGGTTAACAGCTGAACATGTTTCTAAAGGTTATGTCTTGTCTCAGGTGAACAGCTCAACATGTTTCTAAAGGTCTCGTCTCAGGTGAACAGCTCAACATGAATGTCTCGTCACCTCCTCCTGTCGGCTCTTCTTCTTCTCCTCGAACTGCAGGCGCAGGCTGAGCTCCTCCAGGGAGGAGCGGTACAGGCTGTCCTGAGAGGTCTGGAACTCTATGATCTGATCAAAGATAGCCCTCAGCTGGTTCAACAGGGACTAGAGAGAGGGGGGGGGAAGAGAGAGGGGGGAGGTAGAGAGAAAGAGAGGAGGGGAGGGAGATGGGGATGAAGGAGGGAGATGGAGAGAATGAAAGATGGGGTGGAGAAAGAGACAGTGGGAGGAGGAGGTAGAGAGGTGGGGAGGGAAAGAGGGAGGGTTGGATAGAGGTAGAGAGAGGGGGGGATGTAGAGAGAAAGAGAGGAGGAAGAGATGGGGAGGAAGGAGGAAGGGAGATGGAGAGAAGATGGGGTGGAGAAAGAGACAGAGGGAGAGGAGAGGAGGAGGTAGAGAGGTGGGGAGGGAAAGAGAGGGGAGGAGCAAGAAGAGAGTTTAGTTTCCACCTACATGCTTCTATATTCATACATACTAAGTGTTACAAAGGGTCAGATTAAACCGAATATATATATTTATTGCCTGAGATCCCATGTATAATATTTGTATATCGTTTGATATCCCTTGTATATTCTTTGTACATATACACGGAATATCCCTTTACCTGGTACAGGACAGACCATAATATTCGTTCTCCTATTGGAAGCGATCCCCTAGGCGCCAGTGACTTACCCCCTTGAGTCAAGTTCAATAGTGCCGACGAACATGTCCCAACTAGCCCCGGTTCCGCGTAGGAATACGGCTACCGAAATACGAATGGTACTATTTGTTCACCGTGCATATAAATAGGGCGCAAGAAATGTAGAACTCCTCTTAGTCCCTTGTCCCGTTCAGTCTCGTTCAGTTCCAGTTATCCAAGTGACGCCTGACCACACTATGCAACGTGCGGTAGAGTAGGACTCGTATTGCCCCAAATAGAGTCGTGTTTTATATCCTAATACGTTTGTTTAACGTATCGTTCGCTCCTTACTAGTAAAAGCCTTCATTACGAGTCAAAGACCACGTGAAGTGAGTAATTGTGTGTCTACATAGAGCACTTATTGCCGCGTGCTAATAGGATAGTAACATCAAGTTCAATTGTGAACCACCGCGCACCACGGAGGATACCTACACCGGTGATTGCAGAGCCATTTTCCGGCAGGATTATTCTTCATTGCTTTGACTGTGGCGGCTGGAGCAGAGAACCGTCTACACCCACTGCTGTGGGATCTACACATTCCCGTGAGGACATCACTCGAGCCCGTATCTGTCGGAGCAGAGACTCCACGGCTTCATCTGCGGCGCGCACCCTAGGATTACAGCTGCTGCTTTCCCCGCTGACACAGGGGTGATATCGCCTCCGTGGACCCTTGACTTTGTATAGAGCATTGCCTCCCCCTGCTGGCTTACGACCGGTAGTACCCCCCTTTCAGTATCTCCAGTATCTCTCCTGAGTACCATAGATAATTACTAATATTCATTATTGATTTGCCTATGCACATTCTTTGCCTTATAAGCGCATTCAATATAAAGCATATTAGGTAATACCATTTGATGTAATAAATATTCTAAACAAGTATGTGTGTGGAAACCGTGTTATTGTGGAGAAGTTCTCATCATATACCTGTGTACGGTATTGGCCAGTAATGTACATACACGGTAGTGGTTTAATGATACCAATACTTGATTAATACAGTCAGGGAATTGTACCCCTCAGTTACAATTGGTCCTTCGAGCCCCGGATAATAATTAGCGTAATATTAATATAATATTAATATTGACATGGCCGATGACGAACACTCCACAAACGGTTCTCCTAAGCTAGATCGCCCGCAGCGCAGACGGCAGCCACCTCCCTATCTAGAGGCATACGCTGTCAGTCCAATACCTAGCTTTAAAGGGAAATTAGATACGGATAAAATAACTAAAGCGGATAGTAAAATTATGTCCGACTCCATCAACCAGGATACCCCGACCACAGAGGCCCTAGTGGGTTCTAATGTAACTGACCAAGCTCACGGTGGGGACCAGGAGGGAACTGACACGACTTTATCCCCCGACAACGTCGACAAGGTAGTCCCCGGAGAGCTCCAGGACAAAGAAAGCCCTCCCGGGATGGAACCCGACCCACCACAAGAAGAGACGCGCACCCAGGAGATGGATCTCCTCGGTACGCAACAGGAGAACGGGTCTCCAACAAGTACTGCCGGGAGCCGATCGCCCCGAACGGCGTCTTCCCCCAGCGCGGCGGACAAGATGCTGGCGCAAGCACTCATCGCCACCCTGGCAGCCTCCACCGAACGCGATCGACTTCAAGCGCAACAGACGCGCGAGCGCGAACAGTTTGCAGGCGAGCGAGAGCGCTTCCAGGCGCAACAAAGGAGTGAAGACGACCGCATAAGACTGGAGACCAGACGCCTCAAGACAGAAGAGAACATTGAGAGAAGCCGCGCCGATGCACAGCACGCCGCCGCCAATGCACAGCACGCCGCCGCCAATGCACAGCGCGACGTCGCACATGCCCAGCGCGACGCCGCCAACGCACAGCGCGACGCTGCCCAGGCCAGCGCCAATGCGCAGCGCGACGTCGCCAATGCCCAGCGCGAAGCAGCGCGCGACGCAGCCCATGCCCAGCGCGAGGCAGAGCGCGACCGGCTGCAGGCAGAGCTGATGGACAAACTGGTTGCCATGGCGACACCCCCTCACTCCGCACGGAGCTCTCAGAGATCGTCAAGACATGGGTCTAGGACACATTCCCCTACCCGACGAAGCGACCCGGGACCCCGCCAACAGGAGGATCCTGTCCACGTCTCCGAACCCCCTCCCCAGCCGGTCCATACGAGACCCAGCAACCGGGAAGAATCGGACCACGCCGAGAGACTGAACAGAAGACTCCAGGTCCTAGCAGAGGGAGAGGAGGAGGAAGAGGAGGCCCAGTACAGCCCCGACCAGCAGCAACGTACTCTGGCCCAGGAGGCCCAGTACAGCCCCGACCAGCAGCAACGTACTCTGGACCAGGAGGTCCAGTACAGCCCAGAAGTCAGCCCCGAGGCCCTGCGCTACAAACCCCCGACTCAACTCACGGGTGAGTTTGACGCACCGCCAGCCCCGAGGGACAGCACCTGGGTACCCGACCTTCGGTACCCACCAAGTACCAGCCCAAGACGACACGCACGGGGAGACTCGCCTAGGAGGCCTCTTCCCCAACGCTCACCGATGTGCCAGTCATCCATGACATCGTACCTTGGCGCACCGACGTTTCCAGACTTCACCCATGAGAACCGAGCACAGTACACGGAGCTACGGATGTGCTTAGAGACAATGATGGTTGATGTAGCTGATGAACGCCACAAGTATGCTACCCTATTGAAGCACCTCAAGGTGCCCCGAGCGCACAATATAGCGCTGGCCTATGCCAACTCTACTACCCCATACACAGCGGCTCTAGCAGCACTCGACCAACGGTATGGACGCGTATGGGACTACGTGATACAGGAGATAAGAGACATTGACCGTCTCCCCCCAGCCAGAGACAACAGAGCGCTAGATGACCTGTCTATCAAGGTACAGTCCCTGGTAGGGATGCTGGGGTCCCAAAAGGAAAAGGGTATCTACGAACTGTACGCTAACTCTAACGTAGAGAGGATATTAGAGAAGCTCCCTCCCGCCCGACAAGAGCGCTTCAGGCGGCAGAGAGACTACCGCGACCCCAACGGTCCAGAGGCGTCCCTCCTGGACCTGTCTGAGTTCCTCGCCAGGGAGGTCAGTAGCCTACGACTCGACACGTTCGTATGGAGTGGACCAAGCCCACGACTCGGACCTCGGGGACAAACGGATAACCGCCGGTTGGTGACCGTTATGCACCAAGCCGAAGCAGTACCACACAAGAACCACAACACCCCCTCGACGAAAGAGGACCAGTGGAAGATTGAGTGCCAGTACTGTGAGGGAGAACATCGGCTGTATCAGTGCGAAGATTTCAAGAAGCTGACCACGGATGATGTGAGTCAGTGGGTCAAGGACCACCGCCGCTGCTTCCGCTGCGCGCGCAGCCACCTAGCAGCTGAGTGCCGCTTGAAGAAGAAGTGCAGCAGGTGCGGTGGCACCCACTTGGAGGTCCTGCATGACATCAACAGGCGTCAGCCAGGACAACAGAGTGGGCCCGTCGCGGTGATGTACCATGCCGAGGCGGTGGCACCAGTACCGAAGAGCCACCAGACCGCTCCCTACTGTACCTACTGCGACGGCGGACACTGGCTGGCACAGTGCGCCGAATATAAGACACTGAACCCCGTCCAAGTGGACCAGTGGCGTGAGGCGGCCCAGGCGGGCGCCGCTTACCACGAAGGGGCGGCCCAGGCGGGCGCCGCTTACCGCGCAGCACTGTGCGGAGCCCACCAGAAGTTCCAAGGCAACCAACCAACAGGAGTGCTCCACATTGACCAGCATAGCGGGACCCCCCGTGTGCTCCTCAAAGTGGTCAGAGTGCTCCTGAGCTACGAGGACAAGGTCCTGGACACTTACGCCGTCCTGGACGATGGGTCTGAAAAGACTCTCCTCCTCGCTTCCGCAGCAGCCCAGTTGGGCCTGCGAGGTGTCAAAGATACAATGACCATACGCACCATCAGAAGGGACCAGAAGACCATAAAGGGTGAAAGGGTCTCCTTCAAGATAGCAGCGGTGGACCAGCCCGAGAAGCAGTATAGTATAACTAACGTCTTCACTAGCCACGACATAGGCCTGTCTCAGTACACCTACCCCATCCCACAGCTGATGGCTAAGTATGTGCACCTACGTCAACTACCTATACCGCTTATCGACGGCGCCACACCGACCCTGCTCATCGGCTCCGACCACACGGACCTCATTCTCCCAATTGAGGCGGCCCACGTCGGACCCAAAGGATGCCCAGTCGCGGTTCAGACCCGACTGGGATGGACGCTCCAGGGCCCCCTCTACGGACTTGACAGTCAACCCACGTCTACACGCTGCCTACACACAGAGGCGAGCGACACCGGCCTCTCCCCCGTACAGCAGAGGCTATTGACATTAAGCGAGAGGCCCGTGAGAGAACCGTGGGCACCAGAGGGAGTTCAGAACCCCACCCCCCTCAGCTGCGCTCCAGACGTAGCTGACATCGAACCCAGCACCCCAAGCGACTCCTTGACGGGGCGGCCGGGACCGGCCCCTCCTCAGATGGGGTACAGAGCAAACAAGAGAAACAGACGGAGGAGGAGAAAGCACAGCCAAGCACAGATCAAAGCAGTCTCAGGCCCGCTTCCTCCTAAGCCCCCCTTCATCCCGTCCCGCTTCCTCCTAAGCCCCCCTTCATCCCGTCCAGTCGTCATGACCATAGACCAGTCACTACCCCGAGCTGCGTGGCCGGCCGGCCGCGTAAGCAAAGTGACCACTGGTGCCGACGGAAAGGTCAGAGTGGCAGAAGTGCTCGGCCAAGGGCGGACCTACAACCGACCCGTGGCGAGGCTGATAGAGTCGCCAAGGCTCCCCGACTCGCTTAATGACGACCATGACCCCTGACTTTGTGACTTGCCTACCCTCACAACGGACATTGAGTAGTGGACAGTGCGGTTAATCTGTCTCTGCTTAGCTAATTAGGTGGGACTAATTAGGGGGCGGCTGTTACAAAGGGTCAGATTAAACCGAATATATATATTTATTGCCTGAGATCCCATGTATAATATTTGTATATCGTTTGATATCCCTTGTATATTCTTTGTACATATACACGGAATATCCCTTTACCTGGTACAGGACAGACCATAATATTCGTTCTCCTATTGGAAGCGATCCCCTAGGCGCCAGTGACTTACCCCCTTGAGTCAAGTTCAATAGTGCCGACGAACATGTACCAACTAGCCCCGGTTCCGCGTAGGAATACGGCTACCGAAATACGAATGGTACTATTTGTTCACCGTGCATATAAATAGGGCGCAAGAAATGTAGAACTCCTCTTAGTCCCTTGTCCCGTTCAGTCTCATTCAGTTCCAGTTATCCAAGTGACGCCTGACCACACTATGCAACGTGCGGTAGAGTAGGACTCGTATTGCCCCAAATAGAGTCGTGTTTTATATCCTAATACGTTTGTTTAACGCATCGTTCGCTCCTTACTAGTAAAAGCCTTCATTACGAGTCAAAGACCACGTGAAGTGAGTAATTGTGTGTCTACATAGAGCACTTATTGCCACGTGCTAATAGGATAGTAACATCAAGTTCAATTGTGAACCACCGCGCACCACGGAGGATACCTACACCGGTGATTGCAGAGCCATTTTCCGGCAGGATTATTCTTCATTGCTTTGACTGTGGCGGCTGGAGCAGAGAACCGTCTACACCCACTGCTGTGGGATCTACACATTCCCGTGAGGACATCACTCGAGCCCGTCTCTGTCGGAGCAGAGACTCCACGGCTTCATCTGCGGCGCGCACCATAGGATTACAGCTGCTGCTTTCCCCGCTGACACAGGGGTGATATCGCCTCCGTGGACCCTTGACTTTGTATAGAGCATTGCCTCCCCCTGCTGGCTTACGACCGGTAGTACCACCCTTTCAGTATCTCCAGTATCTCTCCTGAGTACCATAGATAATTACTAATATTCATTATTGATTTGCCTATGCACATTCTTTGCCTTATAAGCGCATTCAATATAAAGCATATTAGGTAATACCATTTGATGTAATAAATATTCTAAACAAGTATTTGTGTGGAAACCGTGTTATTGTGGAGAAGTTCTCATCATATACCTGTGTACGGTATTGGCCAGTAATGTACATACACGGTAGTGGTTTAATGATACCAATACTTGATTAATACAGTCAGGGAATTGTACCCCTCAGTTACACTAAGGCCTGACTAAATTAATTGTTTGGTTCCTGTTGGTTGTCAGTTAAGGTCATGGGTAGGTAGGGAATTTATTTTATTTAATTTTTTCTCACGGATAGGGAATTTCTTTATTTAATTAAAATGTTCACGACAACATGGATGCATGTACTCTGCCAGCATGTTTAATATCCATAATACTAAAGGTTTGACTAAGATTTTTATGAAACTTTATTGTAAAATTTTTTTTTTTAAATAAATTGGGTCGCACCTAAATCGGCAGGGTCGGTCGGTAACCGGAACCAAACCATTTATTTTGATAAGCCTAGGGGTGTAACGATGCATCGATGCATCGATCCTAATGTGACGATTCAACTGCATCGATTTGAAAATGTTAGAATCGATTAGAATCGAAATAAATTTTTTTTTTTGTTTTTGTTTGTTTTTATTGACCTATAATCTATTCATGCTGAGTGAATCAGTTCCCCCAGCCACATTTGTGTATTAAATTTTTTTGGGGGAATTAACTGATAGAAAATTAATCGAATCGAATCGTGGTCAAAGAGATTTCATGATGCATTGAATCGTTGCCTGAAGAATCGTAATCTAATCTAATCGTTGTGAGGTCGAATCGTTACACCCCTAATATATACATACATACGTCTAGATTGTGACACATTGGAAACGTGTTTCAATTATGCTTTAATGTAAGAATGATTACATCATGTAAATTAATTAATAAATATGGTACTATGCTGTTGTTGTCCAATAAGGAACTAGTGATGTGTCATTACCCTGCTGTTGTTGTCCAATAAGGAACTAGTGATGTGTCATTACCCTGCTGTTGTTGTCCAATAAGGAACCAGTGATGTGTCATTACCCTGCTGTTATTGTTCAATAAGGAACTAGTGATGTGTCATTACCCTGCTGTTGTTGTCTAATAAGGAACCAGTGATGTGTCATTACCAGGCCACGTGAGCGGATCGGCGCGGCCGAGAAATCCGCTCTTCGCTCTTTAAAGCTTGGTCCGCTCCGCTAATCGCTCATGTTGACCCCGCCCCCAAGTCGCTCTCCGCTCCCTCACCGCTCACCTTGAATCGAGCGCTCCCCGCGCCAGATCGCTCGGCTTTTTTTTTTTTTTGGAGCATGGTGTAAATTAGCTCAAACTACAACAGTCTACACCCCCTGGGCCTTGGCCCCTTAACAATTGTTTGTATTGAGCCGCATTGTAATTGTACCCATTCTGCAATGTTAAATAACGTTGTTTATCCATTCACTAGCTCTATTAAGCGATGATAGTTAGCCGAGCCACAATGCTATGGTCGCTGCCATTAACGTTAGCATGTAAGCTAACGACAACAACAATGGCGTCGATACTTTTCTAACATCCTGTGAGTGAAGGAGGAGGAGTGAAGCCTGAACAGGATATCACAGGTTCACCCTTCTCAATTCTCATTGGTTGAAAACGGCCATCTGTTGCTTTGGCATTGTACTACATGTATATTATTACATCAGTGTTAAACCACTGTGTGAGCGATCCGGAGTGGATTGGAGCGGAGGAGAACTCTCGCTCCGGACGTCGCGCCGACCCATTTTAAAACCCACTCCTCGCTCACGTCAAAACCGCCCGCTCCGCTCCCCGCGCCGCTCACGCTCCGATCCGCTCACATGGCCTGGTCATTACCCTGCTGTTATTGTTCAATAAGGAACTAGTGATGTGTCATTACCCTGCTGTTGTTGTCTAATAAGGAACCAGTGATGTGTCATTACCCTGCTGTTGTTGTCCAATAAGGAACCAGTGATGTGTCATTACCCTGCTGTTATTGTTCAATAAGGAACTAGTGATGTATCATTACCCTGCTGTTGTTGTTCAATAAGGAACTAGTGATGTGGCATTACCCTGCTGTTGTTGTCCAATAAGCATCTAGAGATGATGGTATCCAGGAAGACTTCGTGTGCAGCGATGATGTGGTCGAGATCCTGAGCCTGCTGCACTTTGTTCCACAGTTCATCCCACGAGCACTCCAACACCTGCACGTGCACACACACACTATTAATTCAGATTAAAGCTATTGTACAAAAGGTATCAGAGGTATCAAGAGGCAACTACACACACTTAGCTTCCATCCAGCCTCTATCCAGCCTCTATTCAGCCTCCACCCGGCCTCTATTCAGCCTCTATCCAGCCTCCAACCAGCCCCCACCCGGCCTCTATTCAGCCTCTATCCAGCCTCCAACCAGCCTCTATCCAGCCTCCAACCAGCCCCCACCCGGCCTCTATTCAGCCTATATACAGCCCCCACCCGGCCTCTATCCAGCCCCCAACCGGCCTCTATCCAGCCCCTATCCAGCCTATATACAGCCCCTATCCAGCCTCTATCCAGCCTCTATTCAGCCTCCAACCAGCCCCTATTCAGCCTCTATCCAGCCTCTATTCAGCCTCCAACCAGCCCCTATTCAACCTCTATCCAGCCCCCACCCAGCCCCTATTCAGCCCCTATTCAGCCTCTATTCAGCCTCTATCCAGCCCCCACCCAGCCCCTATTCAGCCTCTATTCAGCCTCTATCCAGCCCCCACCCAGCCCCTATTCAGCCTCTATCCAGCCTCTATCCAGCACCCACCCAGCTCCCACCCGGCCTCTATCCAGCCTCTATCCAGCACCCACCCAGCTCCCACCCGGCCTCTATCCAGCCTCTATCCAGCACCCACCCAGCTCCCACCCGGCCTCTATCCAGCCCCCACCCGGCCTCTATCCAGCCCCCACCCAACCCCTATCCAGCCTCTATCCAGCCTCTATCCAGCCCCCACCCGGCCTCTATCCAGCCTCTATCCAGCAGAAGGTACAGAGCACTGAGGCTGCTAGACTAGAGGGTGGAGACATGGGAACATGATGAGTAAACAAACCTCGAAGGTGATGTAGTACTGCATCTGGTGGATGAAGTGGACCATTTCTGAAGCCAGGATGTGACACTGGTGCAGTACGCCTGACAACTCTGAAATATAATAACATTCAGTCATCTTAAACTGTTATACACGTTACAACTCTGAAATATAATAACATTCAGTCATCTTAAACTGTTATACACGTTACAACTCTGAAATATAATAACATTCAGTCATCTTAAACTGTTATACACTATATACATATACATGTATATACTGTAAATGTTTGCTTGTACATATATATGTGTGTGTGTATATGTATATTTATATATGCGTGTGTGTGTGTGTTACCAGGCATGGTCTTCAGCAGCTTGTATGTGTGTATGTATATATATATAGTGTACATATATGTGTATATATGTATATATATAGTGTACATATATGTGTGTATATATGTATATATATAGTGTACATATATGTGTGTATATATGTATATATGTGTGTATGTGTATATATATAGTGTACATATGTGTGAATATGTATATATATTATTTTACAAAAAAATGTATCGCATTATGAACTCGAGTAGTGATTGATTACTCGTGGAGGAAGACGCTGTACAAAATAAACGTCTTTTCCGGTGTTTTAAGACTTTGCTCTTTTATTTTGAAACCCCCCGACCGGAAGTATTGTTGTTATCGCTAGTGGAACCTATCTATGAGTGGACAACTTGTGTCGTCCGGTTCTGTGTTTTTGAGCTAACGCTAAAACAAATGTTGAGATTGTTGGTGAACAACTAACTTTAGGTTAGTTTTAACGTTAGCTACGGTTAGATGCAGCTACAGGCAATCGATGAGGAGGAAGAGCTGCTGATTTTAATCGGCAGCATGTCAAAGC
Source organism: Notolepis coatsorum (assembly GCF_963971535.1). Taxonomy (NCBI): domain Eukaryota; kingdom Metazoa; phylum Chordata; class Actinopteri; order Aulopiformes; family Paralepididae; genus Notolepis; species Notolepis coatsorum. Next base: position 61,852,341 of record NC_140165.1, read on the forward strand.
CGTATATAATAGAATAGCCGCGTGGTGTGTAGGCATGACAGCGCAGCTCGAAACTACCTGTTGTATTAAATTAATTGATGTTTAACTTGTCCCTGTGTCCAGTCCTTTGACTAGCCCCGCCCGTTCATTGTAAACAATGATGCATGTAATTGTATTAACGTTAATGTGTGTTGTAGCTATGTTATACATTCTGAATGGCATTAACGTTAGTTGGGTACTGTCATTGTATTTCGTTGGTTAGCTATTTAGCTAATGTTGATAGCATTGAATAGCATCAACGCTAGCTGGCTACAACGAATTCTCACAAGCTGGCATCGTAAAAAAAGTAAATAATTTAAGATAGAGTTTTCTCATAGCCGTGAGTAATCGATCAATCGATTACTCACGCCCACCCCTAATATTTATGTGTGTGTATGTGTGTATATATATATATATCAGTGGCGAATTCTCAGGGCCTTCAAGGTATTCAGAGAAGGCCCTGTGAGCCTCAGAAGAAAGAAAATATGAATTTTAAAAATTACTTTTTTAATTTAAATTTTTAAATTTTTTTTTATCAAATGTATTAAAATAGTTTGTGTCGCTAATCTGTTAAAACCGCACTGTTTCACTCGCCATAGTTGTTTTCGACCCATTCACTGCGCATTAGAGCGTTTTTGTACAGGAGAAAATAACAGCCAATCGGAGATTTCTTTTCACAAGTCTCTGGGCAGACTTTACTCCATCGGGTATTCTAGCTCGACCTGCCCAATAAACCTTAACAGGAGCCCAGGTGTGGAGTGACAGTTTGATCAGCCAATCACATTTGGAGCTGTAGTCAATGGGCGTAGTCTTTTAGATGTCAAAGTATTCTAGAGTCTGGCTGCGTCGGCCAATCAGAGCGCAAAACGGCAAACGCGAGTGAGTGAACTATCAAGCAAGACAACACGAGACAAACTGAAACATGGCAGCAGCAAATGATACCGTCGATGTTGTTGCGGATTTATTAACAGTTCCCTTTTCAAGAAGAACATTCAATGAAAAGATGGACATTGTCAAAAAAGGCCGCCCAACCCCAGAAGGACTGGAAATCAGCCAGGCATCAAAGGCCGGTTACGAGCGACATTTCCAGGCTAGCAATTGGGAACGGTACCCCTGGATGACTGGCTCGGTTTCACGGAAGAAGCTTTTCTGCTGGGAATGTTTGTTGTTTGGGACCGACAAGGGTGCGTGGAACTTTAGAGGCTTCGATAACCTTACCTGTTTAACAAAGTCTGCACAAAAGCATGAAGGCTCGGCAAGTCACCTTAAGGCAACAATTAGTCTGAAAACATTTGGAGACGCAAGGATTGATTTACAGCTGGATGAACAGAGACGGAGAGAAACAACGATGCACAACGAAAAGGTCAAAAAAAATCGGGAGATTTTAAAACGGCTCATACACTGCATGGTTTTCCTAGGGAAACAGGAGATGGCTTTCAGGGGCCATGATGAGAGTGGAACATCTTTGAACCGGGGGAATTACCTGGAGCTTTTGTCATTTTTAGCAGAATATGATCCAGCTTTGCACTACCATCTGACCACTTCCAAGGTATTTATTGGAACCTCAAGTCAAATACAGAACGATTTGATAAGTGCTGTTGCTGATGTGATGAATGACGAAATTAAAGAAGAAATAAGGAACGCGTCATGTGTAGCTCTAATGCTGGATGAAACGTCCGATGTGAGCAATGCTGCACAGCTGTCAATTGTTCTTCGTTATGTAACAGACGGTGGCGTAAAAGAGAGGTTCATTAAATATGTGGATGTGTCGGGGGGCAAAACAGCAGAAGAGGTTGCAACCCTGGCTCTTAATTTCTTGGAGGAATATGCATGCACAGATAAACTTGTAGCGCAGTGTTACGATGGTGCACCTGTTATGGCCTCGGGACTAAACGGTGTCCAAGCCAAAGTGAAGGAAAGGGTCCCCGATGCGCTTTTCATACACTGTTATGCACATGTCCTTAATTTAGTTTTATCTCAAGGTGTAAAAAAAATTCAAGAATGCAAAATCTTCCTCTCACACCTGTCTTCCATGGCCGCGTTCTTTACTAAATCGCCCAAACGTACGCAAGTGCTTGACCAGATGTGTCAAAGGCGACTGCCACGAGTTGCACCAACTAGGTGGAATTTCACATCAAGATTGGTTTGCACTGTATTTGAACAGAAAGATGCTCTTAAGGACGTGTTCCAGTACATAGTTGACCACCATGAGGAATTTGACGATACTGCTACAGGCGGTGCTGATGCTCATATATCATACTTGAGCACCTTTGAATTTAGCTTTTTAATTTCAACATTTTACGAAATGTTTTCCCATGCAGATGTTCTTTTTGACATTTTGCAGAGCAAGTCATTTGACATGCAGTTTTGTTTGGCTCGGGTGGACGAGTTTTGCATTCGCATTGAGGAGCAGAGGCCACGTTTTGAGCAACTCTATGACGAGACAGTGAACACCACCGGTGTGCCACCTGGGCGCAGAGCGTGCGGAGATCCACGTACATACTACAAGAAGGTGCATGATGGCATTATTGACAATATTCTAAATCAAATGACAACTCGTTTTAAAGATCACAAAAAGCTTTCATTCCTTTCCCTTCTGGATCCCACGCAGTTCACCATCTACAAGAAAACGTTCCCTGAAACTGCTTTCACAAGCCTGACTGACAGCTACGGGCCGCGTTTTGACTTGCCACGGCTGAAAACCGAACTCGGTGTCATGTATTCTATGGCAGATTTTCAGGGAAAGGACCCATCTGACCTTCTTCTATTTCTTCAACAAAAAAAACTCAGTGAAAGCATGAAGCAGCTATATAAACTGACGTGTTTAGTTGTAACTATCCCTGTCACCACCTCAACCGTGGAAAGGACATTTTCTGCCCTCAAGCGCATTAAAACATATGCGAGGAATACAACCGGACAAGCCCGACTCTCTGCATTATCCTCCATGTCAATTGAAAAAGAAATGCTCCTGGATCTGAAAAGGACTGATCAGCTGTATGACCGGGTCATTGAAAAGTTCACCCAAACGGACAGGAGGATGGATTTCGTCTTCAGGTGAACCACGTCAAAATGGTGAGTGAAACAAATTAATTTATATTGATTATATTGATCTGCCGCTGCGCATTTTATTTCCACACAAATATATGTCTGTCTTGAAATATTGGCTGGGCTGCTGTGCGTTTCATTTGGTAATTCTTGACTTGATCTTTCTTTGCATACCGTAACTTCCCTCTAAGTGTAGCCGGTCTGATCTTGTCTGCGTTGTGTTTAAAGTCGATTCGACCCCTGTTAAGGGATCGCCCTGAGTGGGAGTTGAACCCCGGACGCCGGCGTCGCGGGCGGCATCACAGACCACTAAGCAAGAAGTGAATTCACTGCTTGCTTCCGGGTCTGGATGCCTCTGGGGAGTGAGTTTACTTTGCAGTACCGCTTACCATCCACAGCCACGTCACTACTTGTACCCGTGACTGTGGATATACTGCGGTACCTCCGTTACACTCACCCCACTAAACTCACACCACCCAGGGCATCCGGGTCTAACGGCACCACATGTAGCCGGTGTGATCTTACTGCGTTGTGTTTTGTCGATTCGACCCCTGTTAAGGGATCGCCCTGAGTGGGAGTTGAACCCCGATCTCCCGCGTCGCGGGCGGCATCACAGACCACTATACCAAGAAGTGAATTCACTTCTTGCTTCCGGGTCTGGATGCCTCTGGGGAGTGAGTTTACTTGCAGTACCGCTTACCATCCACAGCCACGTCACTACTTGTACCCGTGACTGTGGATATACTGCGGTACCTCCGTTACATAAGCACAATTTGAATTGTATTAAAATAGTTACATTTGTTTCGTTGTTGAGTCACCATGCATGTCTAATAATGACAACTCGCTGGGAGGCGGAGATCGGCATTGGTTTCAGCGATCACGCAACGTTGAACCACACGATAATGTTGCCGTCTCTCTCTGCTTTCTCAATTCTTCGCTTGATATAATTAATACAAATGTCCAATATAACGGAATTCGTTAGCTCATACAAATGTGATTATAACAGACTGCTGTTTAGTGTCGGGCCGACTGCCCACAGAACGGTCTATTTTATTTCAAGTCAGCAGCAGCAGCACGGAGTATCGATGGACTTATTTTATTTGGAATATAATATTAATAATATATAATATTATGAAGGCCCGGTTAACTCCGGTACGCTTCGCCACTGATATATATATATATTGTATATATGTGTGTATATATATGTGTGTGTATGTGTATATATATAGTGTACATATATGTGTGTATATATGTATATATATGTGTGTGTGTGTTACCAGGCATGGTCTTCAGCAGCTTAGCGTTGCACATCTGTCCTTTCCAGATGTCAGTCAGCGTGTACTCCATCCTCTTGGCTCTCCAAAGGAAGTTGAACACACGCAGGTAATGACCCATACACTCCCTGGTAAACACCTGAGAGAGAGAGAGCGAGAGCGACCATTAAATAACAAACCGTCAGAAAGCTGTGGGCTCAGAGAGAGACAGAGACAGACAGAGAGAGAGAGAGAGAGAGAAAGAGAGATCGAGACAGAGAGATAAAGAGAGAGAGTGATACAGAGAGGGAGACGGACAGCGAGAGACAGAGAGAGAGAGAGAGAGAGAGAGAGACAGACAGAGACTGCACCGATATGAAAATTTGCCACCGATAACGATTGTTCAACTAACACAATCGGCCGATACCGATATTTGTGGCAAAATTGTTTTGTTTTGTTATGAAACTACTGTATATTTGTATGCCTCTAAATGTTTTGATGAATTGAAAATGGAGGACCCTCATGTAAAAAAGCCGAAAGTCTTTTTCTGGTCTTCATCCTCCAGTCCACTGAGCTGTACTGTATTGTACCCATTCTGCAATCTGCCAATAAAGTTCTCAATCAATCAGACAAATGCATAGAAAAGCTCCCACCATAACCATATAATATAAAAATTATATTATTGTTTATGAAAATGTTTTAGCCCTATGCTTGACTATTATTTTAGCCATGGCAACAAATAAAATAATAATAATAAAATGAATAAATAAAATATGAAATAAATAAATAAATAGGCTACATGTCTCTCTTTTTGTGTTACAAATTATGCTCACCGATATGAACATAGGCCTCTTTACTTACTTAAAAAAAGGAAACATCAAGAAATATGTTTATGGTATTAATTCCACCATGCCATGGTGCACTATTATATCTCTCAACCAAAGCAATGCAACAGAACAATTTTGATTGACAGTCGATTCTGCCAATTACGTCACACCGCTTGCACCCGCCTCCTGCTGTTCTTACCACCAATCGGCAAGCACGTATTCGTTTTTTACTTCCGGAATGTCCGCCATTGATTTTGACGAGAGCTCACAACAAAGCTACTAACGTTAGCTCCCCGCGGCCGACGAGTAGATTACCAGCGCTCCGCAGGATGACTAAACGAGGCATAATGATTTTACTGCAACGAATGTTATAATAAAAGCCTTTGCATACATCTGTCTGATTGAAAACTTTATTAACAGACCGCAGAATGGGCACAACTCAGCACGGGCTGAGATATGAACGAGTAATGCTTGCTATCTATCTAGGTCGTCCTCGGACGTTGCTATGGTCCGGTAAATACGCTGATGCTATTGAACGTGTAACTATATAACGTTAATGCCACAAAACGAATGCCTTTGTTAATCATAAGTAGTAACTTTGATGCAGTAGTGTGTGTGTGTGTGGGGGCGGCGTTGTGCAGGTCGCTTGACTGAAACTTTTTTCAAAGTTTGAAACTTTGAACGTGTGGGCCAGATTGACGCGACACAAATAGATGGATATTTATCGGCTACTGCCATCGGCACATTTGAGCTTATCGGCCGATACCGATACCCGACCGATATATCGGTGCACCCCTAACAGAGACAGAGAGAGAGAGACAGAGAGAGAGACAGAGAAAGATAGAGAGATACAGAGAGGGAGACAGACAGCGAGAGAGAGAGAAGGAAGAGAGAGAGACAGAGACAGAGAGAAAGGAGAGAGGGGAGAGAGAGACAGTGAGAGAGACAGAGCGAGAGAGAGAGAAAGAGAGAGAGAGGGAGAGAGATAGAGAGGGGAGAGATAGAGAGAGGAGAGAGACAGGGAGAGAGAGAGGATAGAGAGAGAGATACAGAGAGAATCTCACCGGTTCCACATTTCCTTTTTACGCACAATTATTGTTATGTTTGAAGACTCACAGTGTTCCATTAAAGACACCAATTGCACACCACAGATACCACAAATTTGTCTATGAAAGAGAGACATCGAGAGGTTTTGTATCAGATTTTTATCATCAATTACTAACGGCTTCGTATGAAACCCTCCACCTAGACTCTGTTTGGAGGAGGGATATACCAGACCTAGAAAAAGATTTTGATTGGCAAGAAGCCTGGGCAAATGTTCGACTTGCATCAAGGAACCCGGACCATCAACAAATCAATCTTAACTATATTCATAGGACATACTTGACTCCTATAAGACTGAACAGAATGGGTCTTAAACAAGACTCCAAATGCTCCTTATGTACAAATGGGGACGAGGGGACATTTATGCACATGTATTGGGACTGCCCACCAGTTAAGATATTCTGGGAATAAGTGACCCAGCAATTATCAAATCTCTTAATTCTGAATATACCTGTACACCCCTCTATATTACTGCTGAATGATGTTTTTGAATATGCAGTACCTATACAACAAAAGAGATTGGTTTTAGCTGGTATTACAGTGGCTAAAAAACTGATAGCATCACGATGGTTTAAACCGGAAAAAATTTGCCGAAAGGTCTGGATTCTTACATATCTCGATGTGATTTATCTAGAAATATCTACAGCAAGAATTTTGGGTCTCAATGAATCCAAATTGACAATGTGGTTAGAAGTGGTGGAGAGAATAAAAGCTAGCATTTAATGGTAGTGTTTGGTTAGGAGCGAAGGATAATGGATGGATTATCCATGGGGGGGTCCAGGGCGGGGGGTGCGAGCAGGAGCATATGTGTGTAGGGGAATAGATAGCAGGTATTAGGGGTATATCTTGTATAAGACATTTATCCAAACGATGAGTTAACTGATGTACACTGTTTTACAATGCTTGTATATCTAATCGTGTTTCTTTAATAGTTGTCATACAGAAGTACAGAATACTTTTGTACAAAATGCTTCTTACTGTTGCGCTCCAGAGACTGTGCATGACAAGATAAGTATGAAATAAAAACATAGTAAAAATTAGAAGAAAAAAAAGAGGTCACAGTGTTCAGTTTAGACATATGTACAATGTTCGTAGACGTAGTTACCATACAATATACAATACTGTGCAGTGTACTAATATACAATACTATACTATATAGTGCAAGGCATAAATGGACGAGGTGCAGTTTAGGTACAATTCACAGTAGGTGTACGAGTTGTAGTGCAAATCCTTTATCAATAAATATAAAGTGTAAGTGTGTTTGTGTGATCTAAAGTGTGGAGAGTGGGTGCTGCAGTGTGTTGTTTGAGTGAGTGAGTGTGTGTGCGTGTGGGTGTGTGTGCTGTGTGCATTTGATGGTTGTTGCATAGTGATTATTGTTCGTTTAGCGATTATTGTTCGTTTAGCAGCCTGATGGCCTGGGGATAGAAGCTCCTTCTGAGTCTTTCTGTGCTCGCCATAAGACTCCGGTATCGCTTGCCTGACGGCAGCAGTTCAAAGAGGCAGTTGTTCGGGTGGCTCGAGTCCTTAATAATTCTCTTAGCCTTCCCCTTGCACCGCTTGTTGTAAATGTTCTGTAGGGTGGGAAGCCCCCCTCTAATTGTGCGTTCGGCTGAACGTGTCACTCTTTGTAGTCTGCTACGGTCTTGTGCAGTGCTATTCCCAAACCAGGAGGTGATGTTGCCGGTCAGGATGCTCTCTATTGTACATGAGTAGAAGTTCCTAAGGATCTTCTGACTGACTTGGAACTTCCTTAGGCGCCTGAGGAAGTAGAGGCGTTGTCGTGCCTTCTTCACAACACTGTCAATGTGTGTGGTCCATGTCAAGTCCTCGGATATGTGGGCTCCGAGGTACTTGAAACTGTTCACTCTCTCAACTGGTGCCCCGTCGATGCTGAGGGGGCTGTAGTCCTTGACCCCCGACCTCCTGAAGTCCACAATCATCTCTTTTGTTTTGCTGACGTTCAGGGAGAGGCAGTTCTCCTGACACCACTGTGACAGGTTCTCTACCTCTTCCAGGTAGGCCCTTTCGTCGTTGGCAGAGATCAGGCCCACCACTACTGTGTCATCAGCAAATTTGATGATGGTGTTGTTGTTCCGCTGTGCTACGCAGTCATGTGTGTACAGGGAGTAGAGGAGGGGGCTCAGAACACAGCCCTGGGGGGCCCCTATGTTGAGCGTGATGGATGAGGAGGTGCAGTTGCCGGCTCTTACCACCTGGGGTCTGCCCGTCAGGAAGTCCAGGACCCACTGGCACAGGTCATAGTTCAAGCCCAGGTCCCTGAGCTTGGCTATGAGTTTGGAGGGGACTATGGTATTGAATGCTGAGCTGTAGTCGATGAACAGCATTCTCACATAGTTCCCCTTCCTCTTGTCCAGATGTGATGCTGCTGTGTGCAGCACATGGGCTATGGCGTCCTCCGTGGACCTGTTGGGGCGATATGCAAATTGCAGAGGGTCCAGGTTGATGGGGAGGGAGGAACAGATGTAGCCCTTCACTAGCTTCTCAAAGCACTTCATGGCTATGGAGGTGAGGGCTACAGGGCGGTAGTCGTTGAGGCAAGCGGGCGTAGATTTTTTGGGTCATGTTTGTTTATGTGTTTGTTTAAAAAATAATAAAAAAATAAAATACAAAAAAAAGAGAGAGACAGGGAGAGAGACAGGGAGAGAGACAGAGAGAGCGAGAGAGAGAAAGATAGAGATAGACAGAGAGAGAGAGAGAGAGAGAGATAGAGAGAGAGAGAAAAACAGAACAGAAGATGTAAACAAAGTGAAACAGCAAGCAGGGTCAGGGGTCAGGGTGTGTTACCGTAGCGATGGGTCCGTCTACATGGTAGTCCAGGCTGAAGACATCCCAGCCCGTGTCTCCAGGAGACACCTGGAAGAAACAAAGACACATGTCATGTATGTGAGCCACCACTAGGGGGCAGAGGAGGGCCGTCACTTTTTTGGAATGGTTGGAATGAATCCAAAGCAAAGGAGACTTTGTTCAAAGTAATTCTAACCTCTATGTATCATAAGCCTCTATATTAGGGGTGTGAAGGTACACGTATCCGTACCGAACCGTTTCAGTGTGTACCGTACCGTACCAAACGGCTGTGTACCGAACGAATACAACGGTATGTTAACCACTAACGACTGCCCACCGGGGGCTGTTTTTTTTCACAATCTAATATAAAAAAAAATTATTTTCTTTACAAGTTGATTATTAATTTCAATATAGAATATTCGTTGACAGCCCTACAAGTACAATTACTGCACACTACATCACCCCTGAGTGGAACATGGAAAGCCAAACTTTCCCCCACTGTACCTTGACTTGAAAACCGAGGTACGTACCGTGGTTTTTGTGTACCGTTACACCCCATATCTATAATATAACCTCTTCATAGCCCCACGCCTTTTAATAAGCCTCAGAGTTACAACTCTACTGTTACATATCTACTGTTTCATCTCTATGAACAGTGAACTCTGACCTCTACCGGGACGAACAGTGAACTCTGACCTCTACCGGGACGAACAGTGAACTCTGACCTCTACCGGGACGAACAGTGAACTCTGACCTCTACTGGGACGAACAGTGAACTCTGACCTCTACTGGGACGAACAGTGAACTCTGACCTCTACTGGGACGAACAGTGAACTCTGACCTCTACTGGGACGAACAGTGAACTTTGACCTCTACCGGGACGAACAGTGAACTCTGACCTCTACCGGGACGAACAGTGAACTCTGACCTCTACTGGGACGAACAGTGAACTCTGACCTCTACCGGGACGAACAGTGAACTCTGACCTCTACTGGGACGAACAGTGAACTCTGACCTCTACTGGGACGAACAGTGAACTCTGACCTCTACTGGGACGAACAGTGAACTCTGACCTCTACCGGGACGAACAGTGAACTTTGACCTCTACCGGGACGAACAATGAACTCTGACCTCTACTGGGACGAACAGTGAACTCTGACCTCTACCGGGACAAACAGTGAACTCTGACCTCTACTGGGACGAACAGTGAACTCTGACCTCTACCGGGACGAACAGTGAACTCTGACCTCTACCGGGACGAACAGTGAACTCTGACCTCTACCGGGACGAACAGTGAACTCTGACCTCTACTGGGACGAACAGTGAACTCTGACCTCTACTGGGACGAACAGTGAACTGAACAGTGAACTCTGACCTCTACTGGGACGAACAGTGAACTGAACAGTGAACTCTGACCTCTACTGGGACGAACAGTGGAACAGAGTGTTATCTCTAGCGGGGTGAACACAGTGACCTCTGACCTCCAGCAGACGGACGTCCAGTCTCTTGAGGATGCCTGCGTTGTCGTACTGGGCGTTGGTGGCTCGCACCGCCGTCTCCAGGATGCCCGTGAGGTTGTGTTGGTACAGGGTGGTGGCTGGACGGGCCAGCTCTGGTCTGGAACACACAGGAGGTTATGACTAGGGATGTTCCATATTGGCTTTTTTACCGATATACCGATATTGTCCAACTCTTAATTTCCGATACCGATATACTGTATGCAGGGTTTCCCCCCCCAACAAACGGAATAGTTTCAGGTAATTAACGTTACATATCTCTTGTTGTGGAATTAACAACATTATGCATACCCTTCACAATAAATAAAATAAGAATTTGGTCTTACTTGAAATGATAAAATTGTATAAAATAATGTTAAACGGACTGTATTTTATATAACAGCTTTTATCCAAAGCGCTTTACAACTTATGCCTCACACTCACTCACAAACGTGGAGGCGACCATACAAGGTGCCGACCTGCTCATCGGGAGCAATTAGGGGTTAAGTGTCTTGCTCAATGACACTTCGACACGCTGGCACTGTGTGTGTGTGTGTGTGTGTGTGTGTGTGTGTGAGCGAATGTGTGTGTGTACAGTGTGTGTGTGTGTGTCTCCTCACTTGAGCAGGTCCATCAGGTGTCTGATGAAGTCGCCTTGCCCCAGCAGCAGGTATCTCCTCATGGCCTGCAGGTGCTCCAGCAGAGCGTAGTTGCGGTTCAGCACGTTCAGCAGGTATTTACTGGTGTCCAAGTAGGCGGCGTCGATCTTCCCCTCGAACGCCCCCTCCAGGTCAGAGAGGAGCTGTGCAGCTGGGGGGGGAGAGAGGGGGGGGGGCAGGGGGAGAGAAACAAGGGGAGTGAGAGGGGAGAAAGAGAGGGAGGGAGAAGGGGAGAGAGAGAAAGAGGGGGGAGAGAGAGAAAGAGGGGGGAGAGAAGGAAGAGGAGGGAGGGAGAGGAGTGAGAGAGAGGGAGGGAGATAAACAGTGGATAGTTAAAGGGGGTGGAGAGAAAGTGAAGGGAGAAACAGGGGGAGAGAGGGAGAGAAGGGAGAGAGAAAGAGAGGGAGTGAGAGGGGAGAAAGAGAGGGAGGGAGAGGGCAGAGAAAAAGAGGGAGGGAGAAGGGGGTGAGAGAGAAAGAGGGGGGTGAGAAGGAATAGGAAGGAGGGAGGGAGGGAGGGAGAGGAGTGAGAGAGAGAGGGAGGGAGATAAACAGTGGATAGTTAAAGGGGTGGAGAGAAAGTGAAGGGAGAGAAACAGGGGGAGAGAAGGGAGAGAGAAAGAGAGGGAGTGAGAGGGGAGAAAGAGAGGGAGAGAGAGGGCAGAGAGAGAAAGAGGGGGGTGAGAAGGAAGAGGAGGGAGGGAGAGGAGTGAGAGAGAGAGGGAGGGAGAGAAACAGTGGATAGTTAAACGATGTCCTTCACAACATAGAGTGAAAGTGGCAAGGAGTTTCTGACAAGATCTCCTCCCTTCCTCTCCTCTTTTATTCTCCTCTCCCCCCTCTCTCCTGTCCTCTCCTCTCCTCACCGCCCCTCTCTCCTGTCCTCTCCTCTCCTCCCCAAGGTAAAGGACAGTGAGTGGTCAGATCATTGATCACTGAGGGTCTACTAGTCTGTCTTCAGCTACACGTCAATAAGAAGGAGGTCTAGATGAGAGGTCCTGATCAATCACCCGACCACACGCAGGATCCATCACTATGTGTGACTAGGGCACCGATACTGGTGTTGGTCCAGATAATGATACTGGTGTTAGATATTGGTCAAGATAATGATACTGGTGTTAGATATTGGTCCAGATAATGATACTGGTGTTAGATATTGGTCCAGATAATGATACTGGTGTTAGATATTGGTCCAGATAATGATACTGGTGTTAGATATTGGTCCACATAATGATACTGGTGTTAGATATTGGTCCAGATAATGATACTGGTGTTAGACATTGGTCCAGATAATGATACTGGTGTTAGATATTGGTCCAGATAATAATACTGGTGTTAGATATTGGTCCAGATAATGATACTGGTGTTAGATATTGGTCCACATAATGATACTGGTGTTAGATGTGTGTGTGTGTGTAAATATATATTTATGTTGTGAGGCAACAGTGCTAAACAGTGACACCATGTAGGCAGCTAGAGACATCCTGACAAGAGAGCGAGCGAGAGAGAGAGAGAGAGAGAGAGAGAGAGAGAGAGAGAGAGAGAGAGAGAGAGAGAGAGAGAGAGATGACCTACCATCTTTGGGTGCGTCTGCAGGCTTGGAGGTCGGTGTGATTGTCCCAGGTGGAGTTCTGTCATGACACACCTGGTGCAGGAAGTTAATGGATTTACCTATCAACAGAACCTAGAGAGAGAGAGAGAGAGAGAGAGAGAGAGAGAGAGAGAGAGAGAGAGAGAGAGAGAGAGAGAGAGAGAGAGAGAGAGAGAGAGAGAGAGAGAGAGAGAGAGAGAGAGAGAGAGAATGATTAGATCTATGGATTCCTGGATATCCTGACTTAACTGACTCACCATACTACAAATACAACTAAATTATATCTGTGCTTACATTCTCCTATGTGTGTGTGTACCTTGCAGGCCTGGTCCATGGTAATGTGTGTGTGTGTGTGTGTACCTTGCAAGCCTGGTCCATGGTAATGTGTGTGTGTGTGTGTGTGTGTACCTTGTGAGCCTGGTCCATGGTAATGTGTGTGTGTACCTTGTGAGCCTGGTCCATGGTAATGTGTGTGTGTGTGTGTGTGTGTGTGTGTGTGTGTGTGTGTGTGTGTACCTTGCGCGCCTGGTCCATGGTAATGAAAGAAGGGATCATGGACTTCCTGAGAGAGTACTTGTCGTGCCACAAACGATCCGCCTTCACGTTGGGATCAGACGCCACGAAGAACTGTGGGTTTTACACAGACACACAAAAAGTATTGATTCACGAATAATAAAAAAAAAAAAAAAAAAAAACGTGTGGGTCCAAAATGTATGGTTACTTCCCATGACCTGATTGGATAAATTACATGCTGGTGCTCTAGTGCGACATCTAGTGGCTGAATGTTATCTATAGCACCTGCTTGGATAAATGACATGCTGGTGCTCTAGTATGACATCTAGTGGCTGAATGTTATCTATAGCACCTGCTTGGATGACATGCTGATGCTCTAGTCCGACATCTAGTGGCTGAATGTTATCTATAGCACCTTTATTTTTTGTATCCACTTTTGATCCTTTTTCTATTTTTCTCCCATCTCAATTCCATTGTGCCAATTCTTCCCTCCCCTGTCTTGAACATTGTTTGCATATGCCCCCCACAGGCCGGTTGTAGGGAGGATAGAAGCCTTGCATCACGTGTCCCCTCCGGTACACGAGGAGGCAGCCCGTCACATCTTTTCACCTGCTAGCGCGGACTCTCATTGGCGAGGTGTAACGTGTGGGAGGCTCACACTACCCCCGCCATTTCCTGTCTCTGCTGTGCAGTCGTCCCCAACCGACCTGTAGGAGTCGCTGTCCACAACGTCCAGATTACCACCCATCGACTTCCACCCGCTGACTCTGCCAATTGAGTTAGTATGACGGCTGGCCCAAGCCGGAGGCAACGCAGACAGCCGGAGTCGAACCCGGTGTCTCTTGCGTTGGTGACGAGTGCAATGTCCACTGCGCCACCCAGCCGCATCTATAGGACCTTTAAAAATCATTAGAATTAATAAAGAAAACTAAAAACAGCATTATATATTAGTCTTCGTTTGATATATATATATGGATCCACCAGTAGGCTAATTGAGGTCACTGGTCGTCTAATGGCTTCAGGAGGCTCCAGCTCCAGTCTAAGCTGGAACACATCACTCCTGTCCTCCACTCCCTCCACTCCCTCCACTGGCTCCCGATCAAACACAGCATAAACTTTAAAACACTACTCCTCACCTTCAAAGCCCTCCACAGCCTGCCCCCCCCCCTACCTGACTGATCTCCTTCTTCCCTACCGCCCCACCCGTTCCCTCCGGTCCTCCTCCACTGCCTCCCTCACTGTCCCGACATCCAAGCTTAAAAACTTCGGAGATCGGGCCTTCTCTCGTACTGCACCTCGACTCTGGAACTCCCTCCCCCAGTCCATCAGAGACTCCCCTACACTCTCCACCTTCAAAGCTCGCCTCAAAACCCACCTGTTCTCCCTTGCCTTCAACCCCCCCCACCCTTAAACCCCCCCCCCCCCCCCCCCCCTCCAACCTGATTGATGTCTGTCTCCAGTCTTTTTTGTGCTGTCATGCTGTCTCCCCTGTTCCCCCCATGGTCTCATGTTCCTTTTGTTTTTGTTTCTTTGTTGTTTTTGTTTCTTTGCTTTCGTTTCTTTGTTTGTACTCTTGCTCCCGACTACTGTCAGCGACTTCGGGTTACTGAGAAGCGCTATATAAATTAAAGGGGCTATGTATTATAAATGTCATTTTTCAGTCTCTAGCATTGTATTATAGTAATAGGAGTTCGTATCAATGTGTTTTAGGGTCTAAATACCATATTGGCGGATTGCTCAGATTCAGCCCAGGCCCTTTCGTCCTCCAGTAAATCAGGTCATATTTTTTTTGAACGGCCAATATGCGTCATACACGTCGATACACGTCATACGGCCGCTGGGTAGCGCACAGTGATGCGATTGGCTCTGTGGTTGGAGCTAATGCCCGCCCCCATTCTACCGAGAATACAGAGGTACCGAGAAACCGGAGTGCGGTCACTTGCATATCTTCCACGATGAGCAAACCCAGCAAACCCCGCAGGCCTTACAGGACATGTTCTGTTCCTGGCTGTAAAGCTAGTACTACTAATACGTCTTTGCACGCTTTTCCCGTGGATGCCGAACTTCGCCAGCAATGGACAAAGTTCGTTTTTGGGGACCCTCCTAGTTCTGTCGCAACGCAATACATTTTTTGATGCTGGGGTGGCATCCTGGATGGTGCTAAACAAAGGATTTGTACCTACTATTTGGGACGCGACAGAAGTACACTGTATATAACGGTATGCTGCTCTTTATAAAGTAACGTTATAGCAAACTATTGAAGCAAGCTAGTCATAATTAAAAACTGCTCAATACAAACACAACTAGTCAGAGGTAAACAAGGTAAAGTTACTTATAGCAAGCTATCGAAGCAAGCTGGCTGGTCAAGTAAGTAACGTTACTCGCTCTTTTCGGCAAGCCATTATACTAACGTTGTAACTAACGTTACATACATACAAGATAAACGTACCAATCGGAAACTATTTGCAAGCCTCGCTGTTGCAACTCGACTTCTTCTTCTGAATCATACTGTGGGTCGCTCTCTGGATCCCAAACATAATGTACAGCCATGTTGTATTAGTTAGTAAAATCGGTAGATGTTTTGTGTCGAAATAAAAACCTGAAACCTGAGACCTTCACCTGGAAGGAAGGACGGGGAGATGGGCGGAGCTATTTGGTGGGTGGCTGTCACTCAAAGCATTCTGCTAGTATGGGTGGAGCCAAGCCAATAACAGCTTGAAATCCTAAGACAGAAAAATGCTGGTTTTGAGTACTTGATTAGAAATATAAAACAATGATTCTTTTTGGAATAAACCTTACAGATGTGTTACATAGACTCACAGGAATTGTGTAAAGTTGCCCAAATAGTGCTAGGAATAGCAATACATAGCCCCTTTAAATGAATTATTATTATTATTAAGAAGCCAAAATATTATTAGTTCGACAGTGGATTCAGTGGATTCTTCTTCTGCTTTCGATTTTAGAGAAAATGAAGGGAAAGAGAAACAGGGGGGAGAGGGAGAAAGAGAAAGAGGGGGGATAAGGGAGAGAGAAAGAGGGGTGTGAGAAGGGAGAGAGAAAGAGGGGTGTGAGAAGGGAAAGAGAGAACGAGGGAAGAGTGAAGGGAGAGAAACAGGGGGAGAGGAGGGAGAGAAAGAGTGAGAGAAGTCAGATTGCAGAAACAGTGGAGAATTAACAGAGTGAAAGGTGAAGAGTCAGGGCTAGATCTTCTCCCTTCCTCTCCCCCCCAGCATGTTATCAGAGGCACCATGACGGACGCGTCTCTACAATTCGTAGCCGCATTTCTGCAGACCCCTCTCTGATTGGTTGAGGCCATTTCTGCAGACCACTCTCTGATTGGCCGAGCGTGCGCATGCGCATGAGCCGCAACAAGCTCCTCTAGCCAGGAGTCGAAACTCTGTTAAGCTCCAAAGAGAGAGGCTGAAAACCCACGGTTGTTGCCCGACGGATGGGAGCCGAATCCCGGATCCGAGTTTTCTGATGAATAGCCCCAAAACATGGAGGTCGCGTACGTTATTTCGCGTGACTTCGCGGTTTATTCATAACGTTATGCACATTTCACAACACAGCCAGCTGTCAGAAACTGTACATTGTAACGTTGTTATTTCGCGGCCTGCCCATTTGATGTTCCCAAATCATATTCAGAAAGTATCACAGAGACTTCTATTGACCAAGGAATTAGTTATTAGTAAGACACAACATTTCCGTAGCAATTGACCACCAGACTCTTTCTCTTAAGGCATTAACTGGGTTAATTAATATAAATGTTATATTGTAACTGTCTAGTTACACATTGGTTCCGAAACATGTATGTTCCAGGCTGCAATTAAAACTTTGAATCTGAGAGAGCTCTGGTCAGCGAAGCCGGCGAGCGATTATTATTGGTTTTTAATGACAAACCAATTACATAATCCTATCCAACATATGTGTAAAGGCACACACAACATATTCCAGTTAACGGTATATTTTTTTAATGATTCGTTATGGCGTAATCAATATTTCCATGCGTATAAATTGCGTTCGCGACCTCCATGTTTTGGGGCTATTCATCAGAAAACTCGGATCCGGGATTCGGCTCCCATCCGTCGGGCAACAACTGTGGGTTTTCAGCCTCTCTCTCTGGAGCTTAACACTTTGGCTGCCATGGGTTAAATTAATGATATACCATAGATTGCCAGCGCTATTTGTCTATGGAGAACGTCCCCTTCTTTGCAGGGCTATAACTTTTTAAATTCTATTGCTACATTGCCATTATTAGGGCCCATTCAAAGTCCTATATGTATTGTTCATTGTGTAGCAACGTTAAACTTTTTCATTCACATATTCATAGTAAAGTATGGTCTAATGTATAAGTATGTTTTCATCTCTTTCTGCAACTTTCTCCATAACGTGATATATAGCCCCAAATGCATTATATTGATGATGAAATACAGTTTGATGGCAATCAGCGCGATATAAAAAATTCCAACTAGACGTACTTCTAGAAGTTACTACACGTCATCTGATGTTGACCGGATGGGCGAGGGGGCGTTTATAATTCCGTGGGCAGCGTTATACCAATCATCTAATGTGGGTCAAATGTTGATAAAAGCAGTTAGTATCGAAGATGGTAACGTTACACGCTGAAACTCACCCCAGTCTCCGCGCGCCGTTGGGCGATCATCGTCGAGTAGAAATTTTATCATTATGGGATATATTATTACCCGGTCCATCTCCAGCTTGTATAATGGTATATACGTCCAAATCATGTTGTTTATCGAGTTATTGGCAATCGATCGCTATGTAGAGTGACGAGCTAGAGTGCCGGAACCTATCCCGAGTGGCCGGAAGCAATAGGGCCGACCAGCAAAACCTCTACTGCGCTTCCTGTTAAGCAGTTGCGCCGATCGGCCACCAGATGGCGCTCCTGAACCGCCAGAGAGCTCAGTGGGTCCTGCTGGTGAATCTCAGGCCAGCGGAGGGGGAATATGAATCCGATTCCAGATTTTTGAAATATTGATATAAGGACGCTGTACAGCGTCCCCCGGCAACTTTAGCATCGCCAGCAAAGACGTTGTAAATCGTTTTTAGGCAGTCAAAGTGTTAACGGAGTTTCGACTCCTGGGTAGAGGAGCTTGTCGCGGCTCATGCGCATGCGCTCGCTCGGCCAATCAGAGAGGGGTCTGCAGAAATGGCCTCAACCAATCAGAGAGGGGTCTGCAGAAATGCGGCTACGAATTGTAGAGACGCATGACGGACAGGCTCTCTGGCTGAGCAGCTGACTCACTGTCAGGACCCCTGGTGTTCCATCCCATTACTTCCCCCTCCAGGCTCCCCTCTGACACTTCCTAATGGTTCCTCTCAGGAAGCCACTCAGTACCCATCAGCCACCCTGACAGGCAGGAGGACTGTGTGCTACACAGTATCTATACTTTTACGTTTTTATTTATTAATTTTGTTTACCCAGGGACAGTGCACATTAATCAACATCTTCAGTTTCCACATCAATGTAAATGTGCCAGAATTAGCTAATGAGCTAGTTTTCATCTGTAGTCCCTGCCTACCTTGCATGTCTTTATGGTGTGGGAGGAAACCAGAGTACCTGGAGGAAAGCCACGAACACAGGGAGAACATGCAAACTCCACACAGAAAGACCCCCTGCTGGGGTTCAAACCCAGGACCTTGTTGCTGTGAGGCAGGAGTGTTAACCACTGAACCCAGGACCTTCTTGCTGTGAGGCAACAGTACTAACCACTGAACCCAGGACCTTCTTGCTGTGAGGCAGCAGTGCTAACCACTGAACCCAGGACCTTCTGGCTGTGAGGCAACAGTACTAACCACTGAACCCAGGACCTTCTTGCTGTGAGGCAGCAGTACTAACCACTGAACCCAGGACCTTCTGACTGTGAGGCAGCAGTGCTAACCACTGAACCAGGACCTTCTAGCTGTGAGGCAGCAGTGCTAACCACTGTGAACCCAGGACCTTGTTGCTGTGAGGCAGCAGTGCTAACCACTGAACCCAGGACCTTCTGGCTGTGAGGCAGCAGTGCTAACCACTGAACCCAGGACCTTCTGACTGTGAGGCAGCTGTGCTAACCACGGTGAACCAGGACCTTCTTGCTGTGAGGTAACAGTGCTAACCACTGAACCAGGACCTTCTTGCTGTGAGGCAGCAGTGCTAACCACGGTGAACCCATGACCTTCTGGCTGTGAGGCAGCAGTGCTAACCACTGAACCCAGGACCTTCTTGCTGTGAGGCAGCAGTGCTAACCACGGTGAACCAGGACCTTCTTGCTGTGAGGTAACAGTGCTAACCACTGAACCAGGACCTTCTTGCTGTGAGGCAGCAGTGCTAACCACTGAACCCAGGACCTTCTTGCTGTGAGGCAGCAGTGCTAACCACAGTGAACCAGGACCTTCTTGCTGTGAGGCAGCAGTGCTAACCACGGTGAACCAGGACCTTCTTGCTGTGAGGCAGCAGTGCTAACCACTGAACCCAGGACCTTCTTGCTGTGAGGCAGCAGTGCTAACCACTGAACCCAGGACCTTCTTGCTGTGAGGCAGCAGTGCTGACCACTGAACCCAGGACCTTCTTGCTGTGAGGCAGCAGTGCTAACCACTGAACCCAGGACCTTCTTGCTGTGAGGCAACAGTGCTAACCACTGAACCCAGGACCTTCTTGCTGTGAGGCAGCAGTGCGAACCACTGAACCCAGGACCTTCTTGCTGTGAGGCAACAGTGCTAACCACTGAACCCAGGACCTTCTTGCTGTGAGGCAGCAGTGCTAACCACTGTGAACCCAGGACCTTCTTGCTGTGAGGCAGCAGTGCTAACCACTGAACCAGGACCTTCTTGCTGTGAGGCAACAGTGCTAACCACTGAACCCAGGACCTTCTTGCTGTGAGGCAGCAGTGCTAACCACTGAACCCAGGACCTTCTTGCTGTGAGGCAGTAGTGCTAACCACTGTGAACCCAGGACCTTCTTGCTGTGAGGCAGCTGAACCCAGGACCTTCTTGCTGTGAGGCAGCAGTGCTAACCACGGTGAACCCAGGACCTTCTTGCTGTGAGGCAGCAGTGCTAACCACTGAACCCAGGACCGTCTTGCTGTGAGGCAGCAGTGCTAACCACTGTGCCACCGTGCCGCCCGGACAGGCAGGATGACTCTGTGCTACACCGTGTGATTTAGGAGTTCTATTCCTGCGCTGCGGGGAGCGTGAGCTGTGAAGAGCCTTTCAACTGTTCTGGGAACAAAGCTATAACTAACACTACAGCTGATACAGGACCTCTACACACCACCACTCAATAATGACCTCACAACGCTGGGAAAGTGCTGTGTGCACGATTAAATTGAGTGAGTGTGTGAGTGTGTCCTAAGTGCACTGCCACCTGTGAATAACTGTAAATAACGGGACATTGAGTATATATATATATATATATATATATATATATATATATATATATATATATATATATATACATGTGTATCTGTGAATGTATTACAGTATTTCTGCTAAATGTATACCTTGTGGTAGGTATATATATTATAGTATTTATACTGTGTGTATATATGCCTCATGGTAGGTATCTTTCACCTCTCCATTGGTACAGGGAGTGTGTGTGTGTATATATATATATTATATATTAGGACTGGGCGATTCTTGCTCAAATGTGAATCACGATTTTTCTCTAAGAATTGGGATCACAATTCTCACACGATTCTTATTTTTTCAATAAAATCATTTATTGCACTCTTTCTTAAACAGACAACATAACATATCAAAGTGCTTGACTTAACCTGTTAAAGGCCCACTTGCATGTTGTATTTTTGTTCAATAAACAATGTGGACTAGGCCAACGGTGACTTTCATGAAGAGGGGAATTTCTTTTCGTTAGCGTTTTTTTTTAACTTCATTTTTTTGCGTTTATCGCTTTTCTGGTCAAGTATGACCGACAGATGTAGGGTGAAACGGGAGAGAGAGCAGGGGAAGACATTCGGCAAATGACGGCGAGTCCGGGAATCGAACTCGGAGTCAACCAGGTCCGTGACGCAGCACGGTATTCCGCGACGCAGCGCGGCACATGGTGTGCTACTGGAGCACCCCTCGTTAGCGTTTTTATCAAACATTTTGTCCGCCCAACCACAACCACCACTCACATGCATATTTTAATCCATGTTTCATAGCGTGCGTGTGTCATCTTAACACTTTGAGTGCCAGGGACGCGTTGTCGTTAGTTCATGCCGCCAGTTGAGTGCCACTAACGACATATAGCATTTGTTTGTTGTATTTTTTTTATTAGCGATTTGAATTCATATTTCATCAATCGAGCCTCATGCTAGTGTTGCAGACTCTCTCTGAGCTCAATTGGGAAAATATCGCCCCCTATCGCCTCTCTCTGTGTAACTGCACCCCATTGGTTTAGACTGATGGGGGGGCGAGGCATCTGAAGAGATCCAAGTCTTCGCCGACCCTCAGAACAGCGTGGATTATGTATTTCCAGCACCCAACGCTGAATCAATAAACGCGATCGATATTTGGAATGGCGATCAGGAATTGTAATAATCTTTTACAATATGTGCAATATGTGCACAGCAATCTTTTACAATATAACATCTGATCTGAGGTAAGGAATCTATTTGACCAGTCTTTTTTCACAGATATATCAACGTGTGCCCTATATGTGTGTGTGTGTGTGTGTGTGTGTGTGTGTGTGTGTGCTCGCTGATCAGGAAATGAGAGAATATATTTCTCAGATCGCTTCTATAGCGTGCATAAGTACACATATACTATCGATAATCTAGCGTTTATTTGAAAACGATTCATAAATAGGCTGAAAAATGACAACGTTTTTGTGTATGCCAGAATATTCCAGTAAAGGGCGATCATCACGGAATCTATATATTTTCCTGAAAAACTAGGGCTTTTCAAAATGCTATAAAACGGAAATTAACCGATTAAAAAACAATCCGTCTCAACAATGTTGACTGCAAACAAGTCATTGATAAACGACGGGCAGATTAGACACATAGCCATAATTTAAGACTGAGATTATGCGTTCACAACGCTATCATTGAAGTGGGTGGCAGCATTCAACGGGGTTTTACCACGTTAAGCTCCGGCATTGAAAGTGTTAATGATGACGTCACACAAGGTATCAGGGCAGCGAGGGGTGCTGAGAATCACATGCAGGTAGTGGCGGAAGCAAAGAGCCTTCTTGCTACTACTAGCCGAGGATCTAGTATCTGTTTCACCTAACACTATTGCTCCGTGATCATAGCCATTTATCTCTAAAGCTAACCACTATTTGTAAAAGCCACAACCACGTTACCATATTTGTAAATACTAATGTAAATCATTGTGTCGTTGTACATATTGTGTATATAACGTTAGTAGCTAAGTTAGCTTGCTAGCCGGCATTCTCGAAACTCCTAACTCCTGTATACCTTTGTCCTCACAAACAAAGTATTCTGCCAGGGAACTTATGGACACGACAGTAGTAGTTATAAGGTGTTTGAGCTTGTAACGGTAACGTTAGTTAGCTATCGTGGTAGCTTGTTTCATGACTGTGATGCACCGAGTGCATCAGTCATGAAAGGGGCTACTATCGTATCAACATGCCGTGACGTGTAGCTTGCTAGCCGGCATGATGCGTGCAGTGCTTTGCCCCACAGGTCTGAGAACTCTTCTACATGCCCCGATTTAAAATGGTTCACGACAGTAGACATAATGCTAACGTTAGCGGGGTCACGTTAACGTTAGCCAGAGCCATATAGCTAGCTTGGTACTATGACCCGTGACGGGCATAAGGCGACAGCCAATAGCGCTGCTGTACTGAACAACAGGCTGCCAAGTGGTAAATGCAGTTCTTTTTTTACGACATTAAAAACCTTATAACTACCTTTGTTTCAACCAAAAATGCAGTAGTGGAGGTCCATCAAAGTCTCTCCGATGATTAAACCCATTTTCGTCTTATAAGGCGTCCATTTGGATCAAGGAAATGGCTTTCTGCACTCGTCAAACTCCATTGTAGTGGCTGAGAGGTAGGGAAAAGTTACCTTCAGTGACGTCACAGCACTGATAGCATCTGATAAGCTTTTTGATTGGCTCCATACATGTTATTCGTGCGTGGACATTTTTAACCCTTTCTGAGTGGAATTTCCGGCGTCAAATGGAAATAAATAAATAATGAAATTAGATACCAATGATGTAAACTACCCATAATTGAAGAGTAGGGTTTAACCTGCAAGTGGGCCTTTAAGCCTGTAGGTCCCCCAATTGGGGGACCCTGCTTTTCTTTATCATAAATCGATCAATAGAGACCGTATTAGATCCCCAATTATCATATCATGGGGTATCATTGGAAAGCCACACTCATTGGCTACAACCCTGTCCAAAGATCTTCGAGATCGCCAAATGATTGACGGAGCTAGAGCCCCCGGAGGTCGGGGTTAGTAATGTGTACTTTGGCGCACGCCTCACATATCGGCATGTAACTCGAGAACCGCTGAACGGATTTCTGAAAGGGCAATCGACAGGCAACAAATAGGGCTTTAATTCTATCTATATATTTTATTAAAAGAAATGCACACCCGAGCCGCTAGAAGTCGGCAAAGTGGCGCGTCGTGAATCGTCCTCATGAGGGCCCTTGGATGTTAAGAGGTTTTTTTTTTTTTTTTTTTTTTTTTTTTTTTACATTTTAGCCAGGAGTAAAGACCACAACCCTATAACAGCAGTCAAAGTGTATATTTTCATTTTTACCGATGTTTTGTAAGATTTACAGAAAATAAGAATTTATCGAAAAAATGCTAATTATATCAGTTTTATCGTAAAACCGAGAGGAAATGACTAAATCCAGATTTAACCCTGCCATTGGAAAAAGGAGCATTTTCCCTATCCATAGATATATGATTTGGCCATAATAAGGTCAAGTTCAAGGTCAAATATGAATTTATAATTCAAATCGATTATCATTTATTACTGTATCTACAAATCCTTCTGTTTAATCATCTTCCCTTTATTCATTTGCTTAGATTTTTTTTACACTTGATCTCAAGAAGGTGCTGAATGAGCTCAGTGAGCGAGCTCGGTTTTGTAACAATTGTAACAATTGTAACATAGTGTTATTCACCGGCACAGATGCAAAAATAAATCATAATTTATATTCTCCCTTTTTTAATTACAATTTACTCAAGCCTAGTAACAGACACTATAAAATACGGAATATGGAAATACATACCCCCAGGTCCCTAGATGTTCTTAGATACCAAGAACATGCAAATTGGCCTTGTAGAAGTGGAGCAATCTTCCATTTACTTAGGCATGTACCTTTAGGCGAAATTTCTGAAAATAGGGCTACAGCTTAACAGGTTTACTTAAACATAACATAATATGAAAGTGCTTGACTTAAACTTAAAGTCTCTTGTAACATACAAAATAACTCAAGTCAGAATCGTCATCATTTAAAAAAGTTAAGTAAAAAGTTCATGTTTTTTTTTTTTATATATATTTTTGCACAAATATTACAAATATTCAAGAGACATCTTTCAACAGCATAATATGCAAAGTCCAAGATTTGTTTTTTTCTTTTTCGTATTGACATATAAAACATACAAAAGACTTATACAGACATACCAAAAACAGACATGGAAATTAAAAAAGTACTTACAAAAAAAATAAAAAAATTACTATATGTGCATATATAACCAAGATGCATATACGTTAATGCATATACCAGGGTTTCCGTTAGAAAAAATTGTTGCCGGCCTCAGTGTCCGGTAGATTTCAATCTACCGGTCAAATGAGAGAAATTCCGGTCAGAGTTTATTGAGCTTAAAAACAATTGATAGGCAAAAGAATGACAACAAAACAAAAGAATGACATCATCAAGGCATGTAGATTTATAATATTTTGACTTAAAACTAGGCTACTTTTGCGTATAAAGCCATTATATTCCAAATAAAATAAGTCCCGAGACTCCATGCTGCTGCCGACTTTAAATCAAATAGGTGTCTGTGGGCAGTCGCCCGACAATAATAAACAGCAGTCTGTTATAATCACATTTTTATGAGCTAACGAATTTGGTTATATTGGACATTTGTATTAATTATATCAAGCGAAGAACTGAGAAATTTGGCAGAGAGAGACGGCAACATTATCGTGGGTTTGCGTGACGACTCTCTCTCTCCACCTCCCAACGACTTATTTGCAAGAGTATGTCGATGCAGAGCAGCAGATTCAGCTGTTATTGGCTCTTTTCTGGCTCTATCTGGGGACCGCACAGCAGCGCCCCCCACCCAACATTGAATTGCCAATGGCTGAATTGGAGTACTGCAATGGCCGCTGTAATGGCCGCTGCTGCTCCGGCTCTGCAGCTACACATGCACTCGCAAAACCCAGCACTAAGCTCTCGCTGACAACATTATTATACCTGCTTGGTGAAGCAACGATGAAACAAATGTAATGATTGTTTCGTTCATCGCATAGGCTATTTAATTTTAGCCTATTTTAATACAATTCAAATAATCAAATTGTGCTTCGACTCAGGGAATTATTTTCACCAGACATTAAGACCGGAGAGATTAAAGGATAACTCCACTATTTTGGGAAATTAGCTTATTTAACATCTTCCCTGGAGTTAGACAAGAAGATGCATACCTTTTTTGTCTCTGTGCGTGCATTTTAGCTTTGGGAATAGATGCTCCGTTAGCATAGCTTAGCTTCATCACTGGAAGTGAGGCAGGACAGTAGCCTTACAATGCCTTACAGTGTATTGCAAGGTCTGACATTGACCAAACTTGATATGCATGACCTTGGTGGGCTCTAGGTCAACTCCTGAAAAGGGGGTCAATGTCAGACTTTGCAATCAAAAGTTAGGGGGCTAATAACCCTTGCCATAATTTCAGTGCGCCCCTAACTTTTGATTGCAAGGTCTGACATTGACCCCCTTTTCAGGAGTTGACCTAGAGCCCACCAAGGTCATGCATATCAAGTTTGGTCAATGTCAGACCTTGCAATACACTGTAAGGCACTGTAAGGCTACTGTCCTGCCTCACTTCCAGTGATGAAGCTAAGCTATGCTAACGGAGCATCTATTCCCAAAGCTAAAATGCACGCACAGAGACAAAAAAGGTATGCATCTTCTTGTCTAACTCCAGGGAAGATGTTAAATAAGCTAATTTCCCAAAATAGTGGAGTTATCCTTTAAATATGTCGGACTTCAACAGATTTTGTCGGTCAAATACCGGTAATTACCGGCTAACGGAAACGCTGGCAAATACATACATAATACAATATAAAGTATAGGTACCATCAGGTCAGATCCCATTTTTCACCTTCATCATTGATAATACTGAAACCCCACCTTAATCATTCGTCCCCAGACCGTTCAGTCAGGTGTAGAAAACTGTCCCATACCTCAGCAAAGATATCCTCTCTCCCTGCGACTCTATATGTTACCCTTTCATATGATGCTGTCCGGAACATTAGTTCCATCCATTCTTTAAAAGTAATATCAATGGGTTGGAAGGTCTGGGCTGGGAGGAGGTGTATAGCGAATTGGCTGAGGGGGCTGTGAGGGACAAAGCAGCCCAGAATAAGATTGCAGGGGGCAAGGAGGGTCCCGCGGAGGGGGGCTCAGACAGGAAGTAGCAGCATTAGCTGCACTCCAATGGACAATGTAGTTGATGACGGGGTCCAGTAGAAGGAGAAAAAGACGGTGAAGAAGGAGAAGAAGGAGAAGAAGAAGAGCCCATAAAAAGAATTGCGGAGGGCAGTAATACGCCACGATGCGTCTACACTGCCGGAAATTCAAATAAGAAGAAGAAGAAGAAGATTTCCAATGTCGTAAGGCAATTCTACACCCTGATATCATGGCCATTCTATACCACATTCCCTGGTATTTAGGCAGTTTAATCTCTTTCGGTACTATACCCAAAACACATGCCATTGGGGAGTTATTCACCTTTACATTCAAAACTTTACTTAGGAATATCACAATTTGATCCCACATTTTCCGGACTTTCTCACATTCGTATAACATATGTAGTAAAGTGCCTGTCTCCTTCTCACATCTCCAGCAGATGTCACTGTCCCTTAACTTTAGTCTGGCCAGTTTACTAGGCGTCCAATAGCTTCTGTTTAAAACTTTGTAAAAGATAAGTTGTGATTGTGCCTCCCGCGAGAATTTACCCCATTTGGATACCAGCTTCTCCCATATTTCCTCAGTAATATCCTCACGTACATCGTTCTCCCAGCTCAACCTGGGTGCATTGTGTTCCCTTATAACATCATAGAATCTTGACGCACCGCCTTTCCTACGCCATCCTTTATAAAATATTTCTTGAATTGCAGTAATCGGGCCACATTTTGGCCCTCCCATTGATGACGATATACAATGTCTAATCTGTAGGAATTTATAGAAGTTTTTATTATCTATACCAAAGTCCTCTCTAATATCCTCAAAAGGTAATACCCCATCTTCCCCGGCTATATCACCTAGTACATGTATCCCCCTTTTAATCCAGTCGTCCCATATGACTGATTTCTTACCAATCTTTAGTTTTTTATTATACCATATAGAGGCTCTTGTAGTCAGATATGGGCTATCACCAGTCAGCCTGTGCGACTGATTCCAAGTTTCCCTGGCAAACGCCATTAGAGGGTTCTTAAAAGGTATAGGTCTGTCTGATTGTGTCAGGAAGGATTCCAGAGATGAGGGATATACCATTTCCTCCTCTATCTTGACCCAAGCAGGTGCCTCCTCAGTCGAGTGATTCAATTTGGAGAGCTGGGAGAGCGAAAACGCATAGTGATACCAGTCTAGCTTAGGCAGGGATAAGCCACCATTTTCCTTTGCTGCATACATTTTGGCCCAACCAAATAGTGGCCTTTTGCCCCCCCACAAATATACATTAATGACTTTGTCATACTGTTTGAGTAACTGAGTCGGGAGAGTCAGCGGCAGCATATATAGGATATAATTTAATTTGGGAGCCAATATCATTTTTACTAAGTTTATCTTCCCAAGGAGGGACATATTCATCTTGGCCCAATTCTGGGTCAGAGCACTAACGTGTTCGATTATAGGGGCAATATTGGCTTGTATTATCTCTTTCAGACCTGGGATCAGCTTTATTCCTAGGTATATCAACCCTGACGGCATCCACCTGTACTGCCATCCCCTCCTAATAGCAGGGGGACAGCACTTAGAGAGAGACATTGCTTCTGACTTGCTCCAGTTGATTGTGTATCCAGAAATTTCGGAGAAGGACTCGATAACAGTTCCAATGACCCCAGCTGCTGTTTGGGGATTGCTGGATACCAATAAGATATCATCCGCATATAAAAATAGTTTATGTTCCACCTGTCCCGCTATTACCCCTTTGATGTCTTGATTAGTCCTTAGTGCGATAGCAAGTGGTTCGAGGAAAAGCGCGAACATTTGGGGAGAAAGCGGAGAACCTTATGTTTTATTTATTTTTAATAAAAAAGGTCATAATTTAGAAATGAGATTGCATAGGTCTATGAATCGAGATCGCGATTTTATTTCGATTAATCGCCCAGCCCTAATATACATGTATGATATATTAAAGTATATATAACAGTATATATACCTCGTGGTAGGTGTCCTCCAGCTCTCCATCGTAGATCCAGCGGTACAGGAAGTTGAGGATGGGGTGGGACACCAGGCTCAGGATGTGCTGCACCAGCGCCCTCATCTGGGGGTCTCCGGTCTTGCCGTAGGCGTGGACGGCCGACGCCAGCTCGCCTCCCTTCCGCCCTGCGGGAACAACACAACGTCAACATGCGTCCGCCATGTTGGAAGAGACCAAGAAATAAATATGTCAACGAAAATGTAATTGCTGCTTTATTTGATTTATTTTGTTATTTCCTCACCGATCTTTAGTAGTTAGTGGTTTAGTGGTTATAACAACTGCGGATAGTAAGCTACTGTGTACCGTCATGGATCCATGAAAAGGTTTGGATATATACTATACCAATGATATTATATACAAATCATACAATTATACAAGTATTTTCTGTTTTAAGTTAAGTTAATCTAAAAAGTGTCCCTTGCAGATGTATTATAACGATTCAGTGATTAGAATTATGCTGCTTTGAATGAAACAGCACCATGACAACTGTATCACAGGTAGAGCCACATGATGCGTCTCATATAAGACACAAGACACATCGTATCCGTTCATCTGACTGTAGCACCTGCTCTGGTCCCAGCCCAGCCCCCTTCTCTGGTCCCAGCCCTGCCCCCTGCTCTGGTCCCAGCCCAGCACCCTGCTCTGGTCCCAGCCCTGGGCCCTGCCCCCTGCTCTGGTCCCAACCCTGGCCCCTGGTCCCTGCCCCCTTCTCTGGTCCCAGCCCTGGCCCCTGCCCCCTGCTCTGGTCCCAGCCTAGCCCCCTGGTCCCAGCCCAGCCCCCTGGCCCCTGCTCTGGTCCCAGCCCAGCCCCCTGGCCCCTGCCCAGGTCCCAGCCCCCTGGTCCCAGGCCCACCTTGGCAGAAGTCCACCAGAGCAGCCAACGTCTTCAGTCTCACTTTGGGGTCAAAGGTCCAGACCAGTAGTCTCCTCAGGGTTAAGGTGCTTTCTACTCCCATGTTGACCCCCTGATCATCCTGCACCTGTAGCTGATACACAGATATATAAACATATATATACATAGATATATACACACAGATATACACACAGATATATATACATATCAGTGGCGGCTGCTGACCAAATTTTTTGGTGAAGCACAAATTATTATATTATATTTATAAAACATCCCCCAATGTGTGTGTCAGTAGTGGCTGGTGAGTTCAAAAATTGGGGAGGACGGGAGATAATAAAGAAGTACAGACACACAGTGTGGTTATGAAGACAGCAGACAGACACTACAGTTAAAGACAACAGGCACTAGTAATAAATACCTTGGAGTAACTCTTGACACACACCTCACTTACACACATCACAACAATAGCTTAGTCAAGAAGGCAAATCAAAAACTATTTGTTTACAGCAAGATCAGACCATTTCTCATCCTCACTGTTTCAAACACATCAGTGTCCCCGGACAGCGGTTTGTGCCAGATGTCTGCATTTTCATTTTCCAGTTATATAGTGATGAGAGCACTAACTATAATCATAGTGAGATACTGGTGAGAGCACTAACTTACACACAATCCTCATATCCCTCCTAGTTACAGTCCTCATATCCCTCCTAGTTACACACAGTCCTCATATCCCTCCTAGTTACACACAGTCCTCATATCCCTCATAGTTACACACACACACAATCCTCATACCCCTCCTAGTTACACAGTCCTCATATCCCTCCTAGTTACACACACACAATCCTCATACCCCTCCTAGTTACAGTCCTCATATCGCTCCTAGTTACACACAGTCCTCATATCCCTCCTAGTTACACAGTCCTCATATCCCTCCTAGTTACACACACACACACACACACACACACACACAATCCTCATATCCCTCCTAGTTACACATAGTCCTCATATCCCTCCTAGTTACACATAGTCCTCATATCCCTCCTAGTTACACATACAGTCCTCATATCCCTCCTAGTTACACACACACAATCCTCATATCCCATCTAGTTACACACAGTCCTCATATCCCTCCTAGTTACACACAGTCATCATATCCCTCCTAGTTATACATACAGTCCTCATATCCCTCCTAGTTACACACAGTCCTCATATCCCTCCTAGTTACACAGTCATCATATCCCTCCTAGTTATA
The DNA here is from genome assembly GCF_963971535.1 of Notolepis coatsorum. Taxonomy (NCBI): domain Eukaryota; kingdom Metazoa; phylum Chordata; class Actinopteri; order Aulopiformes; family Paralepididae; genus Notolepis; species Notolepis coatsorum. Next base: position 61,883,391 of record NC_140165.1, read on the forward strand.
CATACAGTCCTCATATCCCTCCTAGTTACACACAGTCCTCATATCCCTCCTAGTTACACAGTCCTCATATCTCTCCTAGTTACACAGTCCTCATATCCCTCCTAGTTACACACAGTCCCTCATATCCCTCCTAGTTACACACAATCCTCATATCCCTCCTAGTTATACACAGTCCTCATATCCCTCCTAGTTACACACAGTCCTCATATCCCTAGTTACACACAGTCCTCATATCTCTCCTAGTTACACAGTCCTCATATCCCTCCTAGTTACACACAGTCCTCATATCTCTCCTAGTTACACACAGTCCTCATATCTCTCCTAGTTACACACAGTCATCATATCTCTCCTAGTTACACACAATCCTCATATCCCTCCTAGTTACACACAGTCCTCATATCCCTCCTAGTTACAGTCCTCATATCTCTCCTAGTTACAGTCCTCATATCTCTCCTAGTTACACAGTCCTCATATCCCTCCTAGTTACAGTCCTCATATCCCTCCTAGTTACACACAGTCCTCATATCCCTCCTAGTTACAGTCCACATATATCTCCTAGTTACACAGTCCTCATCTCTCCTAGTTACACACAGTCCTCATATCCCTCCTAGTTACACACAGTCCTCATATCCCTCCTAGTTACACACAGTCCTCATATCTCTCCTAGTTACACAGAGTCCTCATATCCCTCCTAGTTACACACAGTCCTCATATCCCTCCTAGTTACACACAGTCCTCGTATCTCTCCTAGTTACACAGTCCTCATATCTCTCCTAGTTACACAGAGTCCTCATATCCCTCCTAGTTACACAGTCCTCATATCCCTCCTAGTTACACCCAGTCCTCATATCCCTCCTAGTTACACCCAGTCATCATATCCCTCCTAGTTACACAGTCCTCATATCTCTCCTAGTTACACAGAGTCCTCATATGCCTCCTAGTTACACAGTCCTCATATCCCTCCTAGTTACACACAATCCTCATATCCCTCCTAGTTACACAGTCCTCATATCCCTCCTAGTTACACTCAGTCCTCATATCTCTCCTAGTTACACACAGTCCTCATATCCCTCCTAGTTACACAGTCCTCATATCCCTCCTTGTTACACAGTCCTCATACCCCTAGTTACACACAGTCCTCATATCTCTCCTAGTTACACACACAGTCCTCATATCTCTCCTAGTTACACACAGTCCTCATATCCCTCCTAGTTATGAATGAATGAATGAATGAATGAATGAAAAGTATATTTTTGAACATGTTATTCTCCATATTTCTCCAAACAACTCACGGTTGTTCCGTCAAACCAAACAATCATAACAACAAATTAAAAAACACAAAAAAAAAAGGGAATTATAAACAAAAGGTCAAGAGCAATGTGTTTGGTTAGCAGACATGTCCAAAAAAGGAGTAGAGGGAAGCTAGGCTTATTGATCCCTACCCCCTTACATTTATATTTGTTCTTCCATATATTTTACTAGATACAACATAATTTAGTATATTACAATATAGAATTTGTACTTTTACTTATATTAAAAGATTAAAAGAAAAAACTTGATTCACTTGACAGCAGTGAATATAGTACAGCACTACATACACAATATAACTTTGTTTATCCTCAATACTCATTTCTGTATTTCTCTAATCTGTATTTTTTTAGCTGCTTTTTAAATTGTGCCACATGTTTACTCAGTTTGATGTATTCGGGTAAATTATTCCACAACTTCACTCCACACACCGATATGCACATGCTTTTCAGCGTGGTGTGTACCATTGGTTGTTTAAGATTCCCTCTCCCTCTTAAGTTATATTCTCCTTCCCTGTCTCTGAACCATTTTTTTATGTTGCCTGGGATTAGTTTGTATCTGGCTTTGTATACAATACGGGCAGTTTTGAAATCCACTAGGTCCATAAATTTCAATGCTTGTAGCTTTATAAATAAGTTATTGGTGTGTTCATAATATCCTACATTGTTGATTATTCTTATTGCTTTTTTTTTTGCATGGTGCATATTGGCTGTAGAGTGCTTTTATAGGTATTACCCCACACCTCCGCACAGTAGCTCATATATGGTAGGAAGAGTGTACAGTACAGTGTATACAGTGTGTTTTGGTTTAGAATGTGTCTTATCTTGCATAAAACACCAACACTCCGTGCCAATTTAGTCCCGACATATTTGATGAGGTTTCCAGTTGAGTTTGTGGTCTATTATCACACCCAGAAATGTATTCTCAAATACCCTCTCCAGTTTAATACTATCAATCATTAGTTCAACCGGTGTATTTACTTGTATATCACGTTTACCAAATATCATGATTTTTTTTTTTTTTTTATATTTAATGATAATTTATTTACATCAAACCACACTTTCAGCTTGGTTAGCTCAGCTGCGACATTCTTTAAAAGCATTTGGAGGTTCTCTCCCTCACAGAAGACATTTGTATCGTCAGCAAAAATTACATTTTTCAATATTTTAGACGCATTACCTATATCATTTATATACAGTATGAATAGTTTCGGGCCCAGAATTGACCCTTGCGGCACACCACAGATTATGTTTGACTGAGTGGACTTGTACTCCCCCAACTGCACAAACTGTTTGTCTTTGTTCTAAGTAACTCTTTAACCATTTGAGCCCTACTCCTCTGATCCCATACCTTTCCAATTTTAGTAGCAGAATATCATGATTTATAGTGTCAAACGCCTTCTTCAGATCTATGAAGACCCCTATTGCAAACTTCTTATTATCAATTATGCTTGTCAGTTCTTCTACTAGGTCCATTAGTGCCAATGACGTTGAATGATTCGATCTAAATCCATATTGACTGTCTATAAGTCTGTCTGTCTATAAGTCAATAGTTACACAGCACTGTATCTCTCTCAACCAAAGCTCTACTAGTACAACCAGCTGATATAGATGATGTCTGCTCTACAGTAACTAACTCAAGAATCAAGAGGTTTATTTGTCACATACATACCAGGGCATACAGTGAAATGCGGGACACATACACACAGTTGCGAGAGTGAGAGCAGCACATCACCAGTTATCAAGTGTATACTTCATAGACAGTCACGTTAGCTACCGGTTGTGCGGCTAGCTAACGTTAGATCGAGAGGAGACTTATTTTGCACTTACCTATAAACGCATGACATATCCCCTCCACGAAATCCACTTGAGAACAGCTGTGTAACAAAGTCCAATAGGCCCTCGTTCATTAGATCCAAAGCATCAATTGCTTTTCCTCGACTCTAACGCTAGTTTAGCAGCTAATGGCTAAACAGCTGATTTTGTAAACAAAGCAGAACGAGCCGCCTGCATTCATTCATTCACATGTAAATTGAACTCCTCCCCCGCGAGGACAGCTGAGCCGTGAGACTCAGGGTGCTTTCTCACTCACCATTCGGGTCCGTTCCGGTCCGTTTTCGTTCCGTCCTTGGGTGCGAACTTCCCCCCTCCCTCTCCCCCCTCTAGTTTGCGTACACACTCAGTCTTGGTGCGCTCTGGGTTTTGTTTACGGTTTGCGTTTTGAGCGTGTAAGCTTGCCGTAGGCGATGATGTCACGCTCGAACGTCAACAGGAAGAGTTTAACACACAGTGGTGGAGACTGGATGCTGATATAAAAGAAACAAATAACCAATAAATATGAAGTTATATTTGAACCTCTGTTGTCAAGCCTTGTCAATATAACCTACCCCCCTTTCTCACAAATGGAACTGGTGTCGTGGAGTGCGCTTTGAGCGTTTTCCAGGGTTAACGCTAGTTAGCTTACGCCAACGCTAGTTAGCAGCCAACATTAGCCCATCGCTCGCGGCAATTATATTGAATGTCATTGATCTACCGGTCGATCACGGCCGACTGGTTGGGCACCACTGGTCTAATAGAAATAAATGCATTCGAACAAGAAACCAATGTATAGACATAGCAATGGCAAAAAAAATTGCCAGGCCTAATGCGAGCCAGGGAAGTCTTGTGCTTGTAACGTGGCTATATGTTTTCATCCACTGAGCCGTGATGCTCCACATGCTTGTTTGGTTGAGGTCTGAACTCGCAAATTTCTCCATGAATATCGTTTTTGTGGGTATTGTCCAGTTGTTGCTGTATGTTTTTATCTGCCCAAAATTCAAGCAAGTAACGACGTTGTGCGTGTCAGCAAGTTGATACAGAAGCCTCTCCCGTGTTTTGGTACAAGCTACGCCCCCCGCTCCCACTGGCGCGACCCGGAAGCACCTATTTCAGCGGTCCAGGTTCAGCGCCCCCGGGGACGAATCAGCGTCCCCGGGGACGGGGGGGAGCGTTCTCACTAGGACACACACCCTTTTCTGGTGCGATGCGGCTCTGATTCAACCCCGAATGGTGAGTGGGAAAGCACCCTTTAAAGTCTCTAAACAGGATGACTTTACACAAAGTAATCTTACCTTTATAGATACTAAAACTGTTCGCTTTTATAATAAACATGTTCTTAAAAACTCAAATTCATTCAATCAAAAAAAATTAAAAAGAGGAAAAAAAGAAAGTCTCAGGCAGTTTGCCGACGGCCAAATTCTGGTCAATATCGCTGTGCGTCTCTGATTGGATCTTAAGTTTGTGTGGCACGGCGTGAACGCCAATCAATCTCGTGCGCTCCACCTCACTACCCGCCTTTTTTAAACTCAAATAGCCTATTTTGATTGGATAATTATATTTTTAAGCCCAACCCGTGCAACTATTTTTGCAGTAAGTGATTGACAGCTGGCCATTACTGCAGTCAGGTCAGATAGCTCACAGCTGTCACTTGGAAATTTTTGAAGAAAAAATAAATTCACTGGCATTGTTTTTGTTCAAATTCACTGGCATTGTTCACAGAGGAAAACATTTCTAATAAAAAAAATATATAATAAAAAAAAATATATATATATATATGTATATTAATAATATATATATATTTTTTTGTCTGGCGTTAACGCAATACTAGTATTGCGCGATAATATAATTGACGCAGTTCATCTTAATTTTTTTTTTACATTTATTTACCCAGGGTAGGTTCGCTGAGCACAGATGCTCTTTTTCAGGAACGCCCTGCTTCACATTCACACAGTTCCATTCACACCTGGGAGCTGCCCAGTACAACCACAGTTGACACCATTGGCCACTGAGCAACTCCACTGGAGCAGTTGATTTGCATTGGCAGGGTTTGGCCCTGTCTGGCACCCAACGGGAACAATATTATAGGCACTATAAGTAGACACCGCTACATAAAACAAGCTGGTCTGCCTGAGTGACTGGTGGAAGATTGAGAAATAGAGATTGGACTGATTGAGTCAAGCCATGTCACATAGTTCAAGTTTGAAATGCTTCTTTCTGTTTTGCTCCTGAGAGTGTGCTAGATACTGTACTGTACTGGTAATATTATTTATTTGTGTTAACTTCTGAATAAAACAACTTATTAAACACAAGTACATCTTATTGAACATTATTTTGATATTTCATTACCAATTATCATAGCAAAACAGCTTTTTCAAACAGTCTGTAATGCATTTTGGAAACGGGAGATGGGCTCATGGTGTAATGGGCCACCTGGCCTGAGAAACATAAGGAGGAAAGAAAAAGTAAGGACTTACTTCTAGTCATTATTTGGGTAGAACACACATATTTTGAATGCCTTCGACAGATTTTTTTTTAGCCATTTTAATCTAGATTAATCTAGATTAAATCCAGGATTGCAGATAGATTAATCTAGATTAAAAAAATTTATCTATGCCCACCTCTAATATATATACATAGATACACAGAGATATATATATATATACATAGATATATACACCGATATATACACACATAGATATATAGATATATACTGTTACGGACTGTGTCCTTATGTATATATATATGGGAGTAATGTATGTAATCTGTTGTGTATATAGGCATGTTTTGTTTGTTGTTGTCTTGTCTCCCTCTTGTGTCTTCATATCCCACTCTCAGGTTCCCAGTTGCAGCAGCAGCTGGTCAATCACCCACTCACCCCGGTGCAGCGGCAGCTGAGACTCGTTCTGCAATCAACATCCACTCCCTTCATAATACCCTTTGTGTTTCAGTGTTAGTTAGCTCCCTGGTTCGTTTGGTCTGTGTTGGTGGTAACTATGGCTCTAGTGTGTTGGTGCTTTTGTAGGTAGAGCTCTCTGGTTCATTGATGTGGTAAAGTAGAGCTCTTGGTGTCTTTGTACACACTCTTTGTTACACACGCTCTTTTGTGGCTTTTGGTAATAGAGCTGAGGCTCTTAGGGTACATTTGTGTCAGAGCTGGTAAAATTGGAGCTAATTCTGTGTGAGAGCTAATCAAAGCTCTGTGTGAGCTCATTTTGTGTGAGAGCTAGTCAAAGCTCTGTGTGAGCTCATTGTGTGTGAGAGCTGGTCAAAGCTCTAGTTATTTGGGCCATTGGTCTATATAGTATTGTATCTTTTTGTGTTGTTGTACATTTCTGTACTAATCCTTTGTATATTTGTTTGTCACCCAGCCTATGGTGATTGTTTCTTGTTATTAATCTTTTGTTTCGCACACAGGGACATTGAGGGCAGAAAGATACCCTGGGTCTACATCTGCATCACGTAGGAGAACTACTGTTAAAGACACCAGCTTAGAGTGAGCACCACCTCCTGTACTTTGGGGCGTCCGCGCCTGTAAGGGGGGGGGGGGGGGGGGGGGGGGCTTTTGTTTCATTTTGATATTATTTGGTGCTCACTGGTAGGTCCTCTTTGCTCTCTGTGTTGCTGATCTAATTTGTGTAAAAAATATTGTTATTTTACAATCTGTCTATGGTGTTTTGTGTCACTGCATCCTCACCTATCCTGTCTGTGGCCTAGTGTTGCGTCTCCCCACGGGGGCACGTAACATAAATGGGGGCTCGGTAGTTGGGCGACAGACATTTGGTGTTGGTGTGCGGTGGGCACGTTGCTTGGTTAGGGTTTTGGGTGGTGGTTTGTTGGGTGTGTTTTTGGTGTGTGTGTGCGCTAGTGTCTGGGTAGGGACGTAACATATACACACAGATATACAAACATACATACACACAGATATATACACATACATACACACAGATATATACACACATAGATTACAAACATAGATACATACACATAGATATATACACACACATATATATATACACAGATATACACATAGATATACACACATAGATATACACACAGATATATACATATATATACACATAGATATACATTACACACATAGATATACACATAGATATACACACATATATATATATACACATAGATATATACACACAGATATATACACAGATAGACAAACATAGATATATACACACATAGATATAAGGGGTGGGAATCGCCAGAGACCTCGCGATATAGGGCTGTCTTAAATACTTCAAAGCTTCGTTCGATGGGCATGGGATTCGAATATGAAAATAAAATCCGATTATATATATAAAAGAAATAATAATGTTTTTTGTTTTTTTGTGTGTTGCAAAATCAACTCTGTCTCTCTTTGTTAACACTTTCTTTGCCAGGCTTATGTACATCATTATACCGTCCTCTGCCAGCTCTATTTGTCTATGGAGAAGTTCCCCTTCTTTGCAGGGCTATAACTTTTTAAATTGTATTGCTAAATTGACATTACTATGGCCCATTCAACATCAATTATCTATCGTTCAGGATGTGGGAACGTTAAACTTTTTCATTCACATATTCATACTAAAATACGGTCTAAAGTATAAATATTAGTGCTGTCAGGCGATTAAAAAAATTAATCTAATTAATTACAGGATTTGTAATTAATTAATCTAATTAATCGCATTTTAATCGCATAACCATTTTATGCCTGATATTCTATAATCATATTTCAAATTGCATGTGTCCGGATGGCAGAATTCAGTACTGTATCTACAAAACCTTCTGTTTAATCATCTTCCATCTATTAATTTGCTTAGATTTTTCAGGTCTGGTCAATTTGAGCATAGTGTTATTCACAGTCAAAGATAAAAAATTTTTTTTATTGATATTATCATTTGGTTCATTACAATTTACTCAAGCCTAGTAACAGACACAGTATTTCTGACACTGGGAATACATTCCCTGAGATCCATATATGTCCCTAGAATCAGATACCAAGAACATGCAAATGGACCATATAAAAAAAGTCTGTAATGTGTATTCTACGTTCTTATGGAATGAACGAGATAAAAAAAAAATTGTAATTAATTTTGAGTTAATTTTCATAACGCGATAATTTGCTGTGTAATTAATTAATCTAATTAACGCGATAAACTGACAGCCCTAATAAATATGTTTTTATCGTTTTCTGCAGCATTCTGTAGAACGTGATTTATAGCCCTAAATGCATTATATTGATGATCAAATACAGTTTGATAGCGATCAGCGCAAGATAAAAAATGTCAAATGGACGTGCTTCTAGAAGTTACTACTTATCATCTGATGTTGACCGGATGGGGGGGGGGGGGTCGTTTATAATTCCGTGGTCAACATTAGATGATTCATCTAGTGTGGGTGATATGATCATTAGAGCAGTTTGTATCAAACACTGTAAAAAAAAACGTTGAAACTTACCCCAGTCTCCTCGGGCCGTTGGGCGATGAGCGTGGAGCAAAAATATTCCTATTATGGGATGTTGAAATATGCGATCCATCTCCAGGTTGTATAATAGTATATACGTCCAAATCATGTTGTTTATCGAGTTATTGGTAACGGATCACTATTGTGTCGCGCTCGAGTCCTGGGACCTATAGCGAGTGATCGGACCGAATTTGGATGAGCTCCGGTTTCCGGTTTGGGCGATCCGCCACCAGATGGCGCTCTTGAACCGTTGGAGAGTTGAGAGGGGATCAACAGTAGATCTCAAGTCTCCGGGGAGAAATATGATTGCGATCACAGATTTTTGAAATATTGATCTCAATGACGTGTTACGGCGTCATTGGCAGAATTAGCATGGCGGGGAATGACGAGTTTAGGCGTCCTTGGCGATTAAAGTGTTAATTACAACAAGCAATGCTGTTTGTTATTTAAGATGAGGTCGGACTCGGCACTGACAGATTTGTGTTCATTGTGCTGCTTTTATAAAGCCTCAAATGACGGCTTACAATATTTCATGAAAGCAAAGTGTTTCGTTTGTCTAAGATTTAAAAAGGTTTAAACTTTACAGCACTGACAAAGTTGAACAAAGTGCTGTACAAGTCACGCAAGAATTTTTTTTAATTATTATTATTATTATTATTATTTTTTTTTCTTTTTTCGAAGCTTCAAATTAAAATCGAATCTCGGCCCTGAAGCTTAGAATTCCAAAAAAAATCGAAGGTCAGCCCTATCGCGATACTCGATATATCGTGAATATTGCGATATTTCTTTTAATTTAAAAAAAAATATATTTTTTTTACTGCAAAGTTAAACTGTCAACATGTTTTATCTAATAAAATAAAGTTCAGTCTGTTCATCTCACTTCAATCATTTTTATTGCAGAACATGGTATTTTCTCAAGCAGACAGATGTAAACACTGTAATCTGTGTTGCATGTACCTGACAAACTGAACTGTTTGTATTACAGTCATATTCCAACTTAACTGAATGCACATGTGTGTGTGTACTACTGTACTATTACAGGTATTGAAATTAACAATGCAACTTCCTTATACAAAAATTAATAAACATTTATTAATTTTTATGAATAATTAAATATCGATACTTGGCGTCCCTGTATCGATACAGTATGGCCACGCAAAGTATCGCGATACTACTACGTATCGATTTCCCCCCCACCCCTAATAGATATACACAGATATACAAACATAGATATATACACACAGATATACACACAGATAAACATAGATATACACACATAGATATATACACAGATATACACACAGATAAACATAGATATACACACAGATATATACACACATAGATATAGACAGATATGGGTTGATTGAGTAGGACACCATGAGACCATCTGATAGAGTTGAGCTAGCCTAGCTTAAAACCTTGGGAGGGGTGTTTTTGACCATCAGCTAGGCCAGTGCTTCTCAAACTTTTTCTGCCAGGCCCCCCTTTGGCGGACCAAAATATTTTGCCCCCCCCCCCCCCCCCCCTTGCCCCAACAAAATAGTCATGAAATGGGCCATGTTTAAATTTATTGAAATAACACCAATATCGTGACCTTTCAAATTGGCCCTATATTTTGTTTTCAGAGCTGTCATGGATGAAAAGCCAGCTTCACACAGATACTGTATGTGGTGCTGAATGGTATCAACACCTTAACTGCTGCATCATGAAATACTTGGTGGGCCATGAGATGAGATACTTGGTACTCAGCACCACACTCTGAAACTAGCTCTCTAGGTGGTATCAGATGAGATTTCAAAGAGTTCTTCCAAGAGTTTGGATGGAGATGTGTCAGGAAGCTTTGTCTCAATGTTGTCTGTAAAGTTTTTTTTCTATCCAGAGTAACTTGGTGATCCTTTTCTGTGTTTTATTAAATAATGATTTTCAGATTTTGAGAAATGGTATTTTCATAGAGAACAGTGCAGCTGCAACAGATAGAACTTTAGTGATAATTTTCTAATTTTTTTTTTATATATAAATCTCAAGGCCCCCCCTGTCATGCCTCTGCGCCCCCCCCTGGGGGGCGCGCCCCCCACTTTGAGAAACACTGAGCTAGGCTAACAGCTAGGCTAGCTCATCTGCAAGGTGGGTTGGTCTTCTCCAGCAGAGGTGACATAAATAGCCATGTATCTTTAAGGCCATTGATGGAAAATTGCCACCATACATCACAATGATGCTAGATTGGAATGCTGGACCTTATCTGACCCACTCAGATGATGGCCTCACCCTTAACACTTTGGCTGCCATGGGTTAAATTCATTATCAACCGTAGGTTGCCGGCTCTATTTGTCTATAGAGAAAGTCCCCTTCTTTGCAGGGCTATAACCTTTTAAATTCTATTGCTACATTGCCATTATTAGGGCCCATTCAAAGTCCTATATGTATTGTTCATTGTGTAGCAATGTTAAACTTTTTCATTCACATATTCATAGTAAAGTATGGTCTAATGTATAAGTATGTTTTCATCTCTTTCTGCAGCTTTCTCCAGAACGTGATCTATAGCCCCAAATACATTATATTGATGATGCAATACAGTTTTATGGCAATCAGCGCGATATAAAAAATTCCAACTAGACGTACTTCTAGAAGTTACTACACGTCATCTGATGTTGACCGGATGGGCTAGGGGGCGTTTATAATTCCGTGGGCAGCGTTATACCAATCATCTAATGTGGGTCAAATGTTGATAATAGCAGTTAGTATCGAAGACGGTAATTTTACACGCTAAAACTCACCCCAGTCTCCGCGCGCCGTTGGGCGATCATCGTAGAGTAGAAATTTTACCATTATGGGATGTCGATTTACCCGGTCCATCTCCAGCTTGTATAATGGTATATACGTCCAAATCATGTTGTTTATCGAGTTATTGGCAATCGATCGCTATGTAGTGTGTCGAGATCGAGCCTCGGGACCTATAGCAAGTGCCCGGAAGTAATACGGCCGACCAGCACAACCTCTACGGCACTTCCTGTTAAGCGATTGCGCCGATCGGCCACCAGATGGCGCTCCTGAACCGCCAGAGAGCTCAGTGGGTCCTCCTGGTGGATCTCAGGCCAGCGGAGGGGAAATATGAATCCGATCCCAGATTTTTGAAATATTGATATTAAAGACGCTGTAAAGCGTCTTCGGCAACTTGAGCATGGCCGGGAATGACGTGTTTAGGCGTTTTCTGGCAGCCAAAGTGTTAATGTCCCACGAGTTCAGTCTGAACTTGGTCAGTCTGCCTTTTGTTTTGATGTATCAGCTTCCTGGGATGATCTTCAACTCACTCTGAAAGTCAATACTCCACTATCCCCTGGACGATTTAATAACACGATCACAAACCTCCCTACCTCAGTGTGTAACTGTTTTTAATTTAAAACATGATCACTAACCTCCCTACATCAGTGTGTAACTGTTTTTAATTTAAAACATGATCACTAACCCCCCTACCTCAGTGTGTAACTGTTTTTAATTTAAAACATGATCACTAACCTCCCTATATCAGTGTGTAACTGTTTTTAATTTAATAACACGATCACAAACCCCCCTACCTCAGTGTGTAACTGTTTTTAATATAAAACATGATCACTAACCTCCCTACCTCAGTGTGTAACTGTTTTTAATTTAAAACATGATCACAAACCTCCCTACCTCAGTGTGTAACTGTTTTTCATTTAAAACATGATCACAAACCTCCCTACCTCCGTGTGTAACTGTTTTTAATTTAAAACATGATCACTAACCTCCCTACCTCAGTGTGTAACTGTTTTTAATTTAAAACATGATCACAAACCTCCCTACCTCAGTGTGTAACTGTTTTTAATTTAAAACATGATCACAAACCTCCCTACCTCAGTATGTAACTGTTTTTAATTTAAAACATGATCACAAACCTCCCGACCTCAGTGTGTAACTGTTTTTAACGTGATCCCTTTCTTTGTTTTCTTCTCTTTTCACCTGTGTTTTATATTTGTTTTGAGCTGTTTGCGTTGCAAATGAGGGTAGAAACTCAATGTCCATTTTGGAGAATAAATAAAGGTTTCAAGTCAAATGTATTGTAGTGAGTTAAATACCTGGGAGTGTAGCACTGAGAGCAGCCTGTAGTACTCTTTCAGTTCCTGGTGCAGTGCTGCACAGAAACTCTAGGGGGAGACAGAGAGACAGATGGTAGGGCAGGTCAATATATAATATAGTCAAGTCAAGTCAAGTCAAGAGTTTTAATTGTCACGGCATACAGGTATACAATGAAATGCGGGTGGTCTTGCCCGCAACGATGTGCAATACAGTGGTACATATAATAGAATCAAAAGAAGAAACAACATTGTGCAGTAACAGATAGCAGGTAACATGGAGTGACATCTCGGTATCTGTACATAGTTATTTACAGCGCATGTGTGACATGCTAGTTAGCTTTGGTAGTGCAATACACTGTTCCTGTTATTCTAATTTAAAGTGTCCTTTCCTTTGGCCATAAGTGTGCGTGTGTGCGACATGAGTGTGTGCCCGCTCATGTTAAAGTGTTAAGTGGCTGCTCGTGTGTGAGCGTGCACAGTGTGCGTGTCGTGTGTGTGTTCATGTGTGCTTGTGTGTGGACAGTTCAATGTTCTGAGCACTCAATGTACATTGTTCATGGCTCTGATGGCTGTTGGGAAGAAGCTGAGCCTAAGCCGCTCTGTCCTAGTAGCTAGGATTTGCAGGCGTCTGCCTGACCTCAGCAGCTGAAACAGGCTGTTATTGGGGTGGTGAGGGTCTTTCATTATCCTGCAGGCTCTGGATTTGCACCTCTTGTTGTATAGAACCTGCAGGGGGGGTAGTGCAATACCCGTGGTACGCTCGGCTGAGCGCACCACTTTCTGTAGGGCCTATATATTATATTAGTGCTGTCAATCGATTAAAATATTTAACTCGATTAATCGCATGAGTGTCCATAGTTAACTCGCGATTAATCGCAAATTAATCGCATTTTTCTATTTTTTCTACCTTTCAAGTTCCAAGTTTTAATACTCTTATCAACATGCGAGTCAACAAATGCTTGCTTTATGCAGCCATTTAACACAAAAGGATGACCCTCATGCATTGCAAATTTGCATCAAATTCAAAACAGAGTGATGCACAAAATAACTTAAAAGAAAATAATAATTTAAAACAATGAATAAAGTGTGCTTGAAATAATAGGGGAAAGAAAACGTTAGGAACTTGTTACATTCACCCACACAAGGGCTGAGTAATCACACACCCCCCCTCTCTCTCTCACACACACACTCTCCCAGCTCTTTCTCTCTTGCCCCTTCCTCATCCCTCTCACCCCCCTCTCTCTATATATCTCTCTCACACACACACACACACACACACTTCAGAAACAAACATAGTATCAATGAGAGCATCAATAATACACCTGAGTGAAGTCTAGAATTTAAATTTTTTAAGTTAAAAAAAAGAAAACCGTTTTTTTTCTTCTTTTTTCTTAAAAGTTAATCGTGAGTTAAAAGAAATAGTGGCGTTAATAGAATCGGGCGATAACATGTTAATACCGCGTTAACTTTGACAGCCTTAATATATATATATATAGGGAGGTGTAGTCTGACGTCACTGGTTGTTCCACCCGTATAGGGATTTATCATTGGGAAAATGGATTATCGGCTATTGTAACAATTCTGCCGCATGGAAATTGAAAAGCTTTCCATTTTTGCACAAAATTTGTTCCCCTCTATCACTAACATTATTGTTTAAGCATTTTTGGTTGAAATAAAATTTGGCGATTTTTATTTTCTGATTAATTGCGAATATTTTCATGTTGAGCTATAGATTGTGGATGAATACGCACAGAAAGGTACACCATGCCAATGTTCATGCTTTATTTGTTTTAAACGAGACGATTTAGAAATGGGCAATGGGGAAAATACATTGTGTTGGACAGAGGGTGGAACACGAAAAACAGCAATGACGTAACCACTACACCTCCCTATAGACACACACACACACATAAACTATACATGTTATCTACTATAAGATAGTATATGCACGTGCACACAGACACACACACACAAACACTCCCTACCTGTCCGACCAATCCGAAGGCTCTGTCCAGGCTGTGCGTGTCGGTGTACTTCCTGACTTTGTTGTGGAGCCAGCCGAGCTCAGCCAATCGGCTGCTGATATCCCTCAGAGACTTGCACAGCGGCACCTAGTGGTCAGAGCAGGGTAAGTACAACGTATTTCAAGTTCAAGTTCTTTAATAGTTGTCATACAGAAGTACAGAATACTTTCATACAAAATGCTTCTTACTGTTACGCTCCAGAGACTGTGCTAGTATTTCATTCCTATACATGCAATACGACTTAGTGGCTTGAGGATAACACCTATAACTATTAGTAGATTGAGGATAACATCTATGACTATTAGTGGTTTGAGGGTAACATCTATGACTATTAGTGGATTGAATGGATTGAGGATAACATCTATGACTATTAGTGGATTGAGAATAACATATATGGCTTAGGGCTGGGCGATATGGCCTAAAAATAAAATCTCAGATTTTTTCACACCACATCCGATTAAAAAAAAAAAAAAAAATATATATATATATATATATATATATATATATATATATAAAAGGTTACTCTTGATCAAACAAAGATGGATGTTAATAGTGCAATAACTTGCTTTTTCACCAAACTTCACTTAAAACAAATAAAAGGTGCCTCTTGATCATCAAACAAGAATGAATTTCCCTATTGGGATTAATAAAGTGCAAATCTAACTTTCACCAAACATCACTTTTTGTAAAATAAAATGTGACTTAAAAAAGAAAATCATGAATTCGAATTAGACGATAAAATCGATTAATCGCCCAGCCCTAATATGGCTATTAGTGGATCGAGGATAACATCTGTGACTATTAGTGGATAAGGATAATGTCTCCATGTCTCTTCTCTGGAAGACAGAACTATACACAGGAACACACATAACCGCCCTGGACTGATGCGTTACACAGACATCGTCCCGAGTGCCTCATTCAATATTACGGACCCTGAATATTGACTATGAATCTATATCTAGATAGAGAGGAGACAGAGAGAGACAGAGAGAGAGATAGGGATATTGAAAGAGATACAAAAGAGAGAGGCAGGAGAGAGAGAAAGAGAGGGAGGGGGAGATGGAGAAACAGACAGAAACACAGAGAGAGAGAGAGAGAGAGAGAGAGAGAGAGAGAGAGAGAGAGAGAGAGAGAGAGAGAGAGAGACACACACACAGGAGCAGAGTTGTCGATGTGGCAAGGAGCCAAGGAGTATTGATCTGTTGAATGTCTCTAAAGCTTTTAAAGCCCTTTGTATCAGATGCACTGTGTGGAACAGCAAACTCTACATGAGGAGGAGTGTGTGTGAGTCAGTCCCAATACAAACACCAGCGCATGGGACAGGCTGTGTGTGCGTGTGTCTGTGTACCTCTGTGTGTGTGTGTGTGTGTGTGTGTGTGTGTGTGTGTGTGTGTGTGTGTGTGTGTGTGTGTGTGTGTGTGTGTGTGTGTGTGTGTCTGTGTCTGTGTGTGTGCGTGCGTGCGTGTGCGTGCGTGCGTGTGTGTGACGTCTGAGTGATCATGTTATGATACAGTCATCTTGTAGCAGTTATCCTGTAGGTTCATCTTGATGTACTTGTTTAGGGTATATTATATTATATTATATTTAGGGCCGTCAAAATTAATGCTTTAACTTGAGATTAATTTAAATTATTTAAAGCATTAAAATAAATTAATCTAGATTAATCTATGGAGTGAAACATTTTCAATATAATATAAGAAACAGGTCTAGCTGAGTCAATGTTGATGGTTTTGTTGAACATTTGTATTTCACAGGAGAGAAACTGTATTCAAAGAAAGCTATTAAAATAGTCTTTGAATCAAAATATACTTTCTTTGTGTTGATTTTTACATTAATTCCATGATTTAACAGAAGTAAATATCTGTTACAAGCTTCGGTCTTAAGTAGAAAAATGCTATTTCTAATCTAGATTAATTACAGAAAATTGTGAGATTAATTAGTAAAAAAAAATTAAATCTATTGACAGCACTAATTATATTATATTATATATTACCTTGTTGTCTATCTTGTAGCAGTTATCCTGTAGGTTCATCTTGATGTACTTGCCGTCGATGCCCTGGAACACGTAGAGGATGTCGCGCACCAGTGCCGTCTCGCTCACCTCCGCTACACACACACGCGCGCACACACGCGCATGAGGAGAGAATAAAAATGACAGAGCGTAGAGGAGGAGGAGTGTAGCGCGGAGGCCAGTAGAGGCAGTGAAGTCATGGAGGCCCATCAGCAGAGTGCTGAGACAGATCCTATCTTTACTGACCCAGAGGACGGGAACACGTCCAGAAGGACACACACAGGCGCGCAGTACAACCCACTGCAGTGCTTCTCTGCCCGTTTCATGTCTAAAACAACACTAATGAACGGAAGCTAATACAACTTAAAACTCTTCCATTCATTTGTGCTAAGCTAGGCTAGCTTGCGGCCTGATAAGCTTTCTACTGAACGCACAGATAGGAAATTGGTACAGTATCTATCTTCTCGTCTGACTGAAGTCGTGAGTGCATTTCCCATAATGTTCCTTTAAACCAACTAATGGATTAGTGGACCGTTGGTCCTTTGACTACAAGTGGACTAAAGGCCTCTGCATGCTACAGAAACTTCAAAGCAACTGCAACACAACATCGACAAAGCAACGGTGTTTTAGACACTCTGCCTTTATGCTTCTGCAACATCGACGCGCAAAGTTAGTTTAACTAAAGTTAGTTTAGGTTTGTGTTAACTTTAGATAATGTACAAAATAAACGTATTTCCGGTGATTTTAGACGTCGCTCTTTTATTTTGAAAACCCCCGACCGGAAGTGTTATAGTGTCTGTTGCTAGCAGCTTAACTGTCTGTGCTTTTCGAGCTAACGTTACCGTAACATCATTAGTTTCCAATGGAGAGGACCTCGGCTCACATGCAGCTCAAACTACCTATTGGAATAAATTAATTGATTGATGTTTAACTTGTCCCTGTGTGTGTCCAGTCATTTCGACTAGCAAACGTTGTATTTAACGTTACCTCAGGACGGATACCATTGTATTTACTTGGTTAGCTATGTAGCTAATGTGGATAGCATTTTGAATAGACCCAATGCTAGCTGGCTGGCTACAGCTTTATTTACTAAATTATGGAGGCTTTTTAATCGTCAAGGTAAGAGAGGATTTGTCATGATCAACTGAAGGCGTATGCTATGGAACAATATGTGCTTGGGTTTTCAGAAAAAGGCGAGCTATGTGACGCTGATTATTTAGCGTCAACGCTGGTTTCAACAATGGAGGATATTATTCTCTGCGGGACTAATATTATTCTATGACAGCCCCGCCCCCATTCGCTAACCAACCAATCACTGCTACGCAATATCAACGCAACGGTTGTTCAGATTAGATTCCGGGGACATGTACGCAACGTCCAAGCAACACAGTCTACAAGACCCTAGGACCCCTTCTCTTCTCCCTCTACACTAAATCACTGGGTAACATTATCACGTCTCATGGCTTCTCATATCATTGTTATGCCGATGATACTCAACTCTTCCTCTCCTTCCCTCCCTCAGATATCCACGTCTCTGAGCGGATCTCGGCCTGTCTGTCCGACATCTCCGCCTGGATGACGACCAACCACCTCAAACTGAACCTAAGCAAAACAGAATTGCTCCACCTGCCGGCCAAATCCTCCCCCCTGACCGACCTCTCCATCACAGTCGAGAATGCAGCTGTGACCGCATCGCCGACCGCCAAGAACCTTGGTGTTGTCCTCGACGACCAGTTGAACTTCTCTGCTCACATCGCAGCGACAACCAGAACCTGCAGATTCCTCCTGAGCAACGTCAGAAGGATACGCCCCTTCCTGACAAAAGAAGCCACCCAACTCCTCGTCCAATCAACAGTCATCTCCCGCCTCGACTACTGCAACGCACTGCTAGCTGGCCTCCCGGCCACTGCCACCAAGCCTCTTCAACTCATTCAAAATGCAGCGGCCCGCCTGATCTCAAACCTACCGAAGTCGGCCCATGTCACCCCACTTCTTAGGGACCTGCACTGGCTCCCCATTGCTGCACGTATCCGCTTCAAGGCCCTCGACCTAGCATACCGTGCGGCAAAGGGAACCGCTCCCGCCTACCTCCGGTCAATGGTCTCTAACTACACACCCTCAAGACCCCTACGCTCTGCATCTTCTGGCCGCCTCAGATCTACTCCTATCCAAGCTCCCGGAGGGTCATCAAAGAGAAGCCGCCTATTCTCAGTCCTTGTCCCACAATGGTGGAATGAACTACCCATCCCAGTTAGGACAGCCAAATCCCGTCCAATCTTTCGCCGTCGACTAAAGACTCACTTCTTCAACCATTATCTGAAATGATAAAAAAAAAAAAAAAAAAAATCTAACCCCGACTAACCTTACTGTCATGCATTTGTCCTAATAAACTAACCTACACTGTAACACGCAACACTTTGATGAACATTGTTACTCAGCTGATAGAGTTATACCCTTCTTGCTGTCTTGTCGCACAGAACTTGTAAGTCGCTTTGGATAAAAGCGTCAGCTAAATGACTAAATGTAAAATGTAAAGACCCTCTAAAACAACCGCGCTGAAACCGCGCCGATGTTGTGTTGCAGTTGCTCTGAAGTTTCTGTAGCATGCAGAGGCCTTAAGTCATTTGACTACAAGTTGACTAAGTCCTTTGACTACAAGTGGACTAAGTCCTTTGGCTACAAGTGGACTAAGTCCTTTGACTACAAGTGGACTAAGTAGTTTGACTACAAGTTGACTAAGTCCTTTGACTACAAGTGGTCTAAGTCCTTTGACTACAAGTGGACTAAGTCATTTGGCTACAAGTGGACTAAGTCATTTGACTACAGGTGGACTAAGTCATTTGACTACAAGTGGACTAAGTATTTTGACTATAAGTGGACTAAGTCATTTGACTACAAGTGGACTGAGTCATTTGGCTACAAGTGGACTAAGTCATTTGACTAAAGTGGACTAAGTCATTTGACTACAAGTGGACTAAGTCCTTTGACTACAAGTGGACTAAGTCATTTGACTACAAGTGGACTAAGTCATTTGACTACAAGTGGACTAAGTCATTTGACTACAAGTGGACTAGGTCCTTTCACTACAAGTGGACTAAGTCCTTTGACTACAAGTGGACTAAGCCATTTGACTACAAGTGGAATAAGTATTTTGACTACAAGTGGACTAAGTCATTTGACTAAAGTGGACTAAGTCATTTGACTATAAGTGGACTAAGTAATTTGACTACAAGTGGACTAAGGAATTTGGCTACAAGTGGACTAAGTCATTTGGCTACAAGTGGACTAAGTCCTTTGGCTACAAGTGGACTAAGTCATTTGACTACAAGTGGACTAGGTCCTTTCACTACAAGTGGACTAAGAACAGTGCTCTGTGTTCGTCTCGTGAACTCACCATTGGCGTCTCCGTCGCGGCGCGGGTGCAGGGTCCTGGCGGCCAAGGCGAGAGGTCCAAGGGGCGGGCCCCTGGAGGTGGGCGGGCCCAGAGCAGAGGAAGGGGAGGAGCTTATCGGGAGGGCCCAGGCCAGACGAGAGCCCAGTGGCTGAGAGGCTGCAGACTGGGGGGGTTGGCTGCAGAGAGACAGACACACACAGACACACAGACAGACAGACAGACAGACACACAAACACACACACACAGACAGACACACAAACACACACAGACAGACACACACAGACACACAGACATACACACACAGACAGACACACAAACACACAGACAGACACACAGACACACAGACAGACACAAACACAGACAGACATTCAGGACCAGCGTATCTCAGCATGTCAAAATTAAATCGAATCCCCATCAGACCTATTAGGCACACGCCAATATCTTCACAGTGATCTGAGCAAACCATTCATACCAAAGTCTGAGAAAGAAAGAGTGTCCGTACGGACTGTGTAGTAACTCATTTAAATACATTTATTTTGTGTTGTGATGGTTCCAACTTAAAAATGTTTAAACATGTTGTAGTGTGGTTTAAAATATTCTTGTTTTAAAATAATATTATTGTTTGCTGCCAAGGGGCGAAACTAGAGCCTGCCACCCGCCATTGGCGCTCAGTTTTTACGTTTGGCGCCTCCCACTGAGAGGTCTGCCCGCCATGTGGCGGGCAATGGTCATGTGAAAACCGAAAATCATGATCCAATTCTTAGCGCAGTTCTCACTCGCTGTCTCAGCACAGACACGCATTGCTGCTCCTACCCCTCCGCACCTGTTTCTGTATGCTGCTGCATGTAAACAGAGGCTATTGCCTCGGACAGTCACCGTGACTGACGTTAGTCTAGTCAGAGGGACCTCTGTGAACTAATGTTAGCTACTGTTACAAAATGACCCAGTCAACTATTCACTTTTAGTTTAATACATGAGGCATTGTGTAACGTTATCCAGCCGGCTAGCTACTGATAGCTCCCGACATCAACAACTGCTCCAGCAAGTGTCCAGTGCATAATACCTCCGTTGGCTAGGTAGCTCATGTTAGCCCACGTTAGCTCACTAGTCACTACGAAATGTCCCAGTAAACTAAATAGTTCAGAGGCGTTGTCCCAACGCCATCCAGCAGTAGCTACAGATAGCTCCTGACATCAATGTCCTACAACATGCGTATTCGAGCCCCTGGCTTACATCGCATGAGGGCTGCTGAATAGGGTCCAGGTGCAGCGCAGGAGAATCCTTTCATGCTGAATGTAGAGTTTAGGGTCCAGGTGCAGCGCCGGAGAATCCTTGCTGGAGCTGGAGGCCACTCGAGTATACACAGACAGTGGAGCTGTTTGCAGACAGCGAGGTGGCGATGTCTCGCAGATAATACAACTACAAGTATGATTATATAATATATATATTTTATTAAAAAGATTTTTTTTTATATAAAATAATTATAATTTTTTTAATCAAAAAAAAGTTGGCAGGTAAGAAATATGCTTGGCGGGTAGATTCTTCCCATATACCCGCCACTGGCCGGTGAGTCAAAAAGTTAATTTCGTGCCCCGTTTGCTGCTGATCTTTGACAGACAAGCTGCCAGGTCTGGTTGCTGGTCCCAGCTAGCTGGCAGCTTGTCAGAGATGAGATCTGGGATTAGAAACCAGATCTCTGACAAGCTGCCAGCTAGCTGGGACTAGAAGGTAGATGTCTGACAAGCTGCCAGCTAGCTGGGACTAGAAACCAGATATCTGACAAGCTGCCAGCTAGCTGGGACTAGAAACCAGATATCTGACAAGCTGCCAGCTAGCTGGGACTAGAAACCAGATATCTGACAAGCTGCCAGCTAGCTGGGACTAGAAACCAGATATCTGACAAGCTGCCAGCTAGCTGGGACTAGAAACCAGATATCTGACAAGCTGCCAGCTAGCTGGGACTAGAAACCAGATATCTGACAAGCTGCCAGCTAGCTGGGACTAGAAAGCAGATATCTGACAAGCTGCCAGCTAGCTGGGACTAGAAAGCAGATATCTGACAAGCTGCCAGCTAGCTGGGACTAGAAAGCAGATATCTGACAAGCTGCCAGCTAGCTGGGACTAGAAAGCAGATATCTGACAAGCTGCCAGCTAGCTGGGACTAGAAAGCAGATATCTGACAAGCTGCCAGCTAGCTGGGACTAGAAAGCAGATATCTGACAAGCTGCCAGCTAGCTGGGACTAGAAGGTAGATGTCTGACAAGCTGCCAGCTAGCTGGGACTAGAAGGTAGATGTCTGACAAGCTGCCAGCTAGCTGGGACTAGAAAGCAGATATCCGACAAGCTGCCAGCTAGCTGGGACTAGAAAGCAGATTTCTAGCTAAATAATAGCCACTTGGCTTCAATCATATGCGTCTAGACCTGATGCTAATACCATTATGAGTCATAAGAGTTTAAGAGCCACAAGAGACGTGTAAACATGACAACTCTGTAATGTAGTATTTATATTCAGATGGACCATTACGTTGGCAATTAGTTAACGGTCGCTCATTGATATTGGCTAAGTGTCTAGGTCTAGTCCAATCACAATCAAAGAGCGTCTATGACCGTATGTATGCATGTGTTAAAAGCATCCAGACAGGTGGTCGGTCTTCATTGGTCCGCAAGGCATTCTGGGTAATGCGGGCCCTGTGGGGGGCTTCAGTCTCTCCCGTCCAATGCGTTGGTTTCACTAATTTTGTATCATTCCATTTGGGCTGTGGGGGTGCTTAATGTCTGAAGGAGTCGACTGAAGGCTTCTTGTCCTCTGCAAAAGCATGCAATTGGTCCACATCTTGATATTTGTCTAGTATAGTGTGTTCATTAGATGGGTGAAATCCTCTTTCAGTGCCTCTGTGCCTGTTTTCGTAGGCAGTTAGCCTCTGGTATGCGCGCCATTAGCGTTAGCCACGCTTCTAGGCCCCTTTTCTTTTGGAAAGAATGATAAAAAAATTTAAATTTGTATTCAACTAAGAGGTTGGCTAATCGACTACGGCTCCTTTCGACCGATTTGTCGACTAATAGGGGTCAGCCCTACTACCGAGTATACATTCCAATCCAACCCTTTAATGTTCCACGTCCCCAATTAATGTGTGGACTGAGTACTGCACCTTTAAACAAGTGCCGCCGAAAGAAACTACCGCTGTGCAGAATTAAAGCCACGATCTGGAGTTTCTCCTGGATCTTGAGTTTCGATTTAATGTCATATTATGTTGGGACTAAGGACTGTGCCTTTAAACTAAAAGGTAGACGGCTAAGAGCTCATGATGAGAGGAAGGTCTTTGCATTATTGATATGCATAAATGGAATGAAATGCTCTTGTAAATCTAATAGCTTCCAAGATATACAACACCTTTCAAGCATGTCGACCAACCCCACAACTTCTTTTCTACGGCTAATTGCTGCTTTATTTATTCATGTGTTTACCTTTAGGTCAGGGTAGGTTCTGTTTTTAACCTATATGTACCAGGGTAGGTTCAGTTTTTAACCTTTATTTACCAGGGTACGTTCAGTTTTTAACCTTTATTAACCAACATTAACTTTTATCACTACACCATATTTTACCTATTTATTACAAAAGATTTGCACTACATCCCACACCTCATTTTTGCATTTAGCCTTTTTTTTAACTAGCATTTTTGTACCTCATTGTACTATAGGTTGTACTTTAGTTTGTATATTTTGTATAGTGGGTGGACTTTATTCTTTTTACTTTCTATTTTTACTGTATGAAGCACATTCTCAGGGGGCTCATACAGAACCAAGCATTTCACTGTAATGTACTTTATATGTGACAAATAAAACGTTTCTTCTTTTTTTTTATCCATTTTTTCTCCTCTTTTTCTATTTTTCTCCCATCCCAATTCCACTGTGCCAATTCTTCCCTCCCCTGTCTTGAACGTTGCTCGCATATGCCCCCCACTGGCCGGTTGTAGGGAGGATAAAAGCCTTGCATCACGTGTCCCCTCCGATACACGAGGAGGCAGCCTGTCACATCTTTTCACCTGCCAGCGCGGACTCTCATTGGTGAGGTGTAACGGCTGGGAGGCTCACACTACCCCCGCCATTTCCTGTCTCTGCTGTGCAGGCGTCCCCCAACCGACCTGTAGGAGTCGCTGTCCACAACGTCCAGATTACCACCCATCAACTTCCACCTGCTAACTTTGCCAATTGAGCCAGTATGACGGCCGGCCGGAGCCGGAGGCAACGCCGACAGCCGGAGTCGAACCCGGTGTCTCTTGCGTTGGTGACTAGCGCAATGTCCGCTACGCCACCGAACTCCAGGTCTTACCCGGCGAGCAGCGACTGGGGCGTGGCCGTGGGGCCGTTCAGGGTGTAGACGCCCAGGCTGGAGATGCCGCTGGTCCCCATGCTGGCAGACAGGCCCCCCGCCGTGGCCCCCACAGGGGCCCCCGTCCGCTCCCCGTAGCTGAGGGCCAGGCTCTGGGGCCGCGTGCAGTAGAATGGGGTAGAATGGGCGTCTCTGGGGAGAGGCTGAGCGAACAGCGCCCCATAGTTGCCCACCTGGGGATGACGGGGAGAGAGAGTTAGAGAGAGAGAGTGAGTTGAGAGAGATAGATAGTTGAGTGAGAGAGTGAGAGAGAGTTGAGAGAGATAGAGAATTGAGAGATGAAAGAGAGAGAGATAGAGAGTTGAAGAGAGAGATGGAGTTGAGAGAGAGGAGAGAGTTGAGAGAGTTGAGAGAGAGAGAGTTGAGAGTTGAAAGAGAGAGAGAGATAGAGTTGAGAGAGAGAGTTGAGAGAGTTGGGAGAGAGTTGAGAGAGATAGAGAGTTGAGAGTTGAAAGAGAGAGAGAGATAGAGTTGAGAGAGATAGAGAGAGTTGAGAGTTGAAAGAGAGAGAGAGATAGAGTTGAGAGAGAGAGAGTTGAGAGAGTTGAGAGTTGAAAGAGAGAGAGTTGGGAGAGTTGAGAGATAGAGTTGAGAGTTGAGAGAGAGTTGAGAGAGAGAGAGAGTTGAGAGAGTTGAGAGAGAGAGAGAGTTGAGAGAGTTGAGAGAGAGAGAGTTGAGAGAGAGAGAGAGAGAGAGAGTTGAGAGAGAGAGAGAGTTGAGAGAGTTGAGAGTGTATATGTCTCTGTGTGTGTATGTGTGTATATGTCTGTCTGTGTGTGTGTGTGTGTGTAGGTCTGTGTGTGTGTGTGTGTGTGTGTGTGTGTGTGTGTGTGTGTGTGTGTGTGTGTGTGTGTGTGTGTGTGTGTGTGTGTTCCACACCCACCCTGGATGGTTTTCTGGGGTCTTCACAAAGACTCAGCAGCAGGTAGAGGACAGACCAGCGGTGTTTCAGCACCCCCTGGTGGAGAGAGAGAGACAGAGACAGAGACAGAGACAGAGACAGAGACAGAGAGAGAGAGAGAGAGAGAGAGAGAGAGAGAGAGAGAGACAAACAGTCAGTTGATGAAACCAAAATCAACACAAAATAATCCATCTCCCTGCGCAGGCCAGGAGACTCAGACTGACACCATGTTATGAATAGAGTACATGGATTGATTGAAAATTGTATTAACAGATTGCAGAATGGGTACAATACAGTACGACTCAATACACACAATTGTTAAGGGGATGCAGACCAGAGAAAGACCATCGTCTTGCTTACATCAGGGTCCAACCAAAGGACCCAACAAGGTGTTTAATTTTTTATTTATTTTTTTATCTACTTTCTCCCATTTTCAATTTTTCTCCCATCCCAATTTCGTATCGTCCAATTCGACCCTCCCCTGTCTCGAACACTGTTAGGCCATGCCTCCCACAAGCCGGCTGCAATGTGGACGAAGCCTTACATCACACGTGTCCCCTCCGGTACTCGAGGAAGCAGCCGTCGCATCAGACCTAGGCTCTGTTTGGAGAGGCTCTGTTTGGAGAGACCTAGGCTCTGTTTGGAGAGACCTAGGTTCTGTTTGGAGAGACCTAGGTTCTGTTTGGAGAGACCTAACGTCACGGTGACCAATTGCAGCCACTCTTATTGTCTGGGACCAAATACGGCCACGCCCCACTCCCAGCAAAAAGTGGGAATCTCTAGAATGGGTTTGGGGCGGCGCTGTATACGGAAGTAGCTCTCAAGGTGACGATTAGACAACACTTTTTTGTTGTCAGTAGATGGCAGCATTGGTTTAAAATTAAAGGCTGAAAATGTTGAGAACTACAACACTGCATTTCCCAAGAGCGTTAGCACAGGTCGCAGGTCACTGGGATGGGTCTATATTCTCCGACGTGATCTGAACAGCGTTAAACTATTACTGCAACCTCGGTATAGCGACCGCGAATGGCCAACTAATTATCTTAACAAAAGTGCGCTGGTAGCATTACATATGTTGTCTAAAGGGGGACATATGGTACAATTTAAGATTCTAATGATAATCGGCATATAAAGGACAAGATAAAGCATCGTTAATTTGTAAGAAACTATTGTTATGAAAATGTGATAGAATCCTATAAAAATGTGGACGCACTTGGCCTACGTTCCGTTAGGCTCTGTTTGTTTTGGTCTGTAGTTTCAGTTCCTACCTGGGTCTGTAGTTTCAGTTCCTACCTGGGTCTGTAGTTTCAGTTCCTACCTGGGTATGTAGTTTCAGTTCCTACCTGGGTCTGTAGTATTCAGTTCCTACCTGGGTCTGTAGTTTCAGTTCCTACCTGGGTCTGTAGTTTCAGTTCCTACCTGGGTCTGTAGTTTCAGTTCCTACCTGGGTCTGTAGTATTCAGTTCCTACCTGGGTCTGTAGTTTCAGTTCCTACCTGGGTCTGTAGTTTCAGTTCCTACCTGGGTCTGTAGTTTCAGTTCCTACCTGGGTCTGTAGTTTCAGTTCCTACCTGGGTCTGTAGTTTCAGTTCCTACCTGGGTCTGTAGTTTCAGTTCCTACCTGGGTCTGTAGTATTCAGTCCTACCTGGGTCTGTAGTATTCAGTTCCTACCTGGGTCTGTAGTTTCAGTTCCTACCTGGGTCTGTAGTTTCAGTTCCTACCTGGGTCTGTAGTTTCCTGTGGAGCTCTGCGAACAGCGCCGCTTCCCCCTCTCTCCTCTGCTTCAACACTGAAACAGAGAAACAAAGACATAATATATTATTGTCTATATGTATATATCGTGGACAAGTTAACGGTCTAGTAAAAAAACCTTTTGATTACAGTCAGTGTAGCTTTGCATGGATGCCTGACGGTACAACTTCATATTCAGTCCCAGCCACTCACTCACTTTAAACAAACACTCACCTTTAACATTCACTTTAAACACTACACCATATTTTATCTATTTATTGCAAAAAGATTTGCACTACATCATCCATACCTCATTTTAGCATTTTGAATTTCTTCTTTTTTTGTGTGCATTTTGTACCTTGTTGTTTGCATTTCGTACTTTAGTTTGTATATTTTGTCATAATACGGTGACATCACAAAAGGTTCCATAACTTTCTATCATGACGTCATCCTGTGGTTCTAGAATGTTTTACGTTCTAGAAAGGACTACTATGACATCACCCCAAACGGTCCGGACTGTTTTACGTTCTAGAAGGTTCTATGTCCTAGAATGCTCTATTATGACAAATACGACGATTCAATGACTTTATCTAAATCCAATGAATATTAAACATTCATATAATACAATAACCGAAATATATATAGCTTTGGCTCTTACATTACAATAGTGTTTGGACTGTATTCTTTTGACCTTTCTTTTACTGTATGAAGGACAATCTCAGGAGGCTCATACAGAAGCAAGCATTTCACTGTAATGTACATGTTACATGTACCTTAGGTGACAAATAAAACAAAACGTGAAACTTGAATAAACAGCCCCGCCCAGCGCCTCCTGCCTGGGACGTGTCCTGCAGTAAACTCTGAACAGGGGTCACAGCAGGGGACCTTCCGCCCCTCCGGTCAGGTGGTTAAAAACGCCATCCTACCCAGTCAGCAGAAATCATTAGGTTGGAACATTTGGACGATGGAAGTCTGTGCTGTACTGTGTGGCAGTAAACAACCCTGGTTCTCTGCTGACAGAAGGGCAAGAGGTTCTGCATCCCCTTCCAGACGGGCCCAGAACTCACTGCTCCGTTAGGCTCGCCCCCTCGATAGAGGCCTTCAAATCTAGGCTCAAAACCCACTTCTACCTACTAGCCTTTCCCGTTCACTGACTCATGCCCTGTTTGCCTGTGTGCTTGCCTGTGTGCCCTCCCGTAAAACTGAGTTGTGATTGTTGTCAATATGTATCTATGTGTATCTACCCTCTGTACAGCACTTTGGTTGACATGTGTCATGTTAAATGTGCTTTATAAATAAATAAATCTGATTGATTGAGCTCGTCATCATTTTCACCTAAAGGTTAGTTTCTGAACCCTGACCGTGGGTCCCTTACTACCTGCACTGGGTCGTTATGGGAAGGAAACATTACCTTTACAATAACTAGTTACAAATGCATCATCTCACACATATCCCAAAATTCCAAACAGTCTTACTGTCTAAAAGTCTAACGAGTTTGAATAATGTCCTCAGTGACACTGAAACAATGAAATGATGGGACATGAAAAATGAGCAAACCCATTACTGACTACAATCCCTATAATATGGACTGTAATGAGGAACAGGGTTGTAATGGGGAACAGGGTTGTAATGGGGAACAGGACTGTAATGGGAACAGGGTTGTAATGGGGAACAGGGTTGTAATGGGGAACAGGACTGTAATGGGGAACAGGACTGTAATGGGAACAGGGTTGTAATGGGGAACAGGACTGTAATGGGGAACAGAGCTGTAATGGGGAACAAGGTTGTAATGGGGAACAGGACTGTAATGGGGAACAGGACTGTAATGGGGAACAGGGTTGTAATGGGGAACAGGACTGTAATGGGGAACAGGGCTGTAATGGGGAACAGGGTTGTGATGGGGAACAGGGTTGTAATGGGGAACAGGGTTGTAATGGGGAACAGGACTGTAATGGGGAACAGGGCTGTAATGGGGAACAGGGTTGTAATGGGGAACAGGGTTGTAATGGGGAACAGGGTTGTAATGGGGAACAGGGCTGTAATGGGGAACAGGGCTGTAATGGGGAACAGGGTTGTAATGGGGAACAGGGTTGTAATGGGAACAGGGCTGTAATGGCGAACAGGGTTGTAATGGGGAACAGGGTTGTAATGGGGAACAGGGTTGTAATGGGGAACAGGGTTGTAATGGGGAACAGGGCTGTAATGGGGAACAGGGCTGTAATGGGGAACAGGGTTGTAATGGGGAACAGGGCTGTAATGGGAACAGGGCTGTAATGGGAACAGGGTTGTAATGTGGAACAGGGTTGTAATGGGGAACAGGGTTGTAATGGGGAACAGGGCTGTAATGGGAACAGGGCTGTAATGGGGAACAGGGTTGTAATGGGGAACAGGACTGTAATGGGGAACAGGGCTGTAATGGGGAACAGGGCTGTAATGGGAACATGACTGTAATGGGGAACAGGGTTGTAATGGGGAACAGGGTTGTAATGGGGAACAGGGTTGTAATGGGGAACAGGACTGTAATGGGGAACAGGGCTGTAATGGGGAACAGGGCTGTAATGGGGAACAGGGTTGTAATGGGAACAGGACTGTAATGGGAACAGGACTGTAATGGGAACAGGACTGTAATGGGAACAGGACTGTAATGGGGAACAGGACTGTAATGGGGAACAGGGCTGTAATGGGGAACAGGGCTGTAATGGGGAACAGGGCTGTAATGGGGAACAGGGCTGTAATGGGGAACAGGGCTGTAATGGGGAACAAGGTTGTAATGGGGAACAGGGCTGTAATGGGGAACAGGGCTGTAATGGGGAACAAGGTTGTAATGGGGAACAGGGCTGTAATGGGGAACAGGGTTGTAATGGGGAACAGGGCTGTAATGGGGAACAAGGTTGTAATGGGGAACAGGACTGTAATGGGAACAGGACTGTAATGGGGAACAGGACTGTAATGGGAACAGGACTGTAATGGGGAACAGGGTTGCAATGGGGAACAGGACTGTAATGGGGAACAGGACTGTAATGGGGAACAGGGCTGTAATGGGGAACAGGGTTGTAATGGGGAACAGGGCTGTAATGGGGAACGGGGCTGTAATGGGGAACAGGGCTGTAATGGGAACAGGACTGTAATGGGAACAGGACTGTAATGGGAACAGGGCTGTAATGGGAACAGGGCTGTAATGGGGAACAGGACTGTAATGGGGAACAGGACTGTAATGGGGAACAGGGTTGTAATGGGAACAGGACTGTAATGGGGAACAGGACTGTAATGGGAACAGGACTGTAATGGGAACAGGACTGTAATGGGAACAGGACTGTAATGGGGAACAGGGCTGTAATGGGGAACAGGGCTGTAATGGGGAACAGGGCTGTAATGGGGAACAGGGTTGTAATGGGGAACAGGGCTGTAATGGGGAACAAGGTTGTAATGGGGAACAGGACTGTAATGGGAACAGGGCTGTAATGGGAACAGGGTTGTAATGGGGAACAGGACTGTAATGGGAACAGGGCTGTAATGGGGAACAGGACTGTAATGGGAACAGGGCTGTAATGGGAACAGGACTGTAATGGGGAACAGGACTGTAATGGGGAACAAGGTTGTAATGGGGAACAAGGTTGTAATGGGGAACAAGGTTGTAATGGGGAACAGGGTTGTAATGGGGAACAGGGCTGTAATGGGGAACAAGGTTGTAATGGGGAACAGGGTTGTAATGGGGAACAGGGCTGTAATGGGGAACAGGGCTGTAATGGGGAACCGGGCTGTAATGGGGAACAAGGTTGTAATGGGGAACAGGGTTGTAATGGGGAACAGGGCTGTAATGGGGAACAAGGTTGTAATGGGGAACAGGGTTGTAATGGGGAACAGGGCTGTAATGGGGAACAAGGTTGTAATGGGGAACAGGACTGTAA
This sequence comes from Notolepis coatsorum, assembly GCF_963971535.1. NCBI lineage: Eukaryota > Metazoa > Chordata > Actinopteri > Aulopiformes > Paralepididae > Notolepis > Notolepis coatsorum. Next base: position 61,914,426 of record NC_140165.1, read on the forward strand.
TGGGAACAGGGCTGTAATGGGGAACAGGGCTGTAATGGGGAACAGGACTGTAATGGGGAACAGGACTGTAATGGGGAACAGGGCTGTAATGGGGAACAGGGCTGTAATGGGGAACAGGGCTGTAATGGGGAACAGGGCTGTAATGGGGAACAGGGCTGTAATGGGGAACAAGGTTGTAATGGGGAACAGGGCTGTAATGGGGAACAGGGCTGTAATGGGGAACAAGGTTGTAATGGGGAACAAGGTTGTAATGGGGAACAGGGCTGTAATGGGGAACAGGGTTGTAATGGGGAACAAGGTTGTAATGGGGAACAGGACTGTAATGGGAACAGGACTGTAATGGGGAACAGGACTGTAATGGGAACAGGACTGTAATGGGGAACAGGACTGTAATGGGGAACAGGGTTGCAATGGGGAACAGGACTGTAATGGGGAACAGGACTGTAATGGGGAACAGGGCTGTAATGGGGAACAGGGTTGTAATGGGGAACAGAGCTGTAATGGGGAACGGGGCTGTAATGGGGAACAGGGCTGTAATGGGAACAGGACTGTAATGGGAACAGGACTGTAATGGGAACAGGGCTGTAATGGGAACAGGGCTGTAATGGGGAACAGGACTGTAATGGGGAACAGGACTGTAATGGGGAACAGGGTTGTAATGGGAACAGGACTGTAATGGGGAACAGGACTGTAATGGGAACAGGACTGTAATGGGAACAGGACTGTAATGGGAACAGGACTGTAATGGGGAACAGGGCTGTAATGGGGAACAGGGCTGTAATGGGGAACAGGGCTGTAATGGGGAACAGGGTTGTAATGGGGAACAGGGCTGTAATGGGGAACAAGGTTGTAATGGGGAACAGGACTGTAATGGGAACAGGGCTGTAATGGGAACAGGGTTGTAATGGGGAACAGGACTGTAATGGGAACAGGGCTGTAATGGGGAACAGGACTGTAATGGGAACAGGGCTGTAATGGGAACAGGACTGTAATGGGGAACAGGACTGTAATGGGGAACAAGGTTGTAATGGGGAACAAGGTTGTAATGGGGAACAAGGTTGTAATGGGGAACAGGGTTGTAATGGGGAACAGGGCTGTAATGGGGAACAAGGTTGTAATGGGGAACAGGGTTGTAATGGGGAACAGGGCTGTAATGGGGAACAGGGCTGTAATGGGGAACCGGGCTGTAATGGGGAACAAGGTTGTAATGGGGAACAGGGTTGTAATGGGGAACAGGGCTGTAATGGGGAACAAGGTTGTAATGGGGAACAGGGTTGTAATGGGGAACAGGGCTGTAATGGGGAACAAGGTTGTAATGGGGAACAGGACTGTAATGGGAACAGGGCTGTAATGGGGAACAGGGCTGTAATGGGGAACAGGACTGTAATGGGGAACAGGACTGTAATGGGGAACAGGACTGTAATGTGGGACAGGGCTGTAATGGGGAACAGGGCTGTAATGGGGAACAGGACTGTAATGGGGAACAGGACTGTAATGGGAACAGGACTGTAATGGGGAACAGGGCTGTAATGGGGAACAGGACTGTAATGGGGAACAGGGTTGTAATGGGGAACAGGACTGTAATGGGGAACAGGGTTGTAATGGGGAACAGGGCTGTAATGGGGAACAGGGTTGTAATGGGGAACAGGACTGTAATGGGGAACAGGGTTGTAATGGGGAACAGGGCTGTAATGGGGAACAGAGCTGTAATGGGGAACAGGGCTGTAATGGGGAACATGGCTGTAATGGGGAACATAGCTGTAATGGGGAACAGGACTGTAATGGGGAACAGGGTTGTAATGGGGAACAGGGCTGTAATGGGGAACAGGGCTGTAATGGGGAACAGGACTGTAATGGGGAACAGGACTGTAATGGGAACAGGACTGTAATGGGAACAGGGCTGTAATGGGAACAGGACTGTAATGGGAACAGGGCTGTAATGGGGAACAGGGCTGTAATGGGGAACAGGGCTGTAATGGGGAACAGGGCTGTAATGGGGAACGGGACTGTAATGGGGAACGGGACTGTAATGGGAACATGACTGTAATGGGAACATGACTGTAATGGGGAACAGGACTGTAATGGGAACAGGACTGTAATGGGAACAGGACTGTAATGGGGAACAGGACTGTAATGGGGAACAGGGTTGTAATGGGGAACAGGGCTGTAATGGGGAACAGGACTGTAATGGGGAACAGGGTTGTAATGGGGAACAGGACTGTAATGGGGAACAGGGTTGTAATGGGGAACAGGACTGTAATGGGGAACAGGGTTGTAATGGGGAACAGGGTTGTAATGGGGAACAGGGCTGTAATGGGGAACAGGGCTGTAATGGGGAACAGGGCTGTAATGGGGAACAGGGCTGTAATGGGGAACATGGTTGTAATGGGGAACAGGGCTGTAATGGGGAACAGGGCTGTAATGGGGAACAGGGCTGTAATGGGGAACAAGGTTGTAATGGGGAACAGGGCTGTAATGGGGAACAGGGCTGTAATGGGGAACAAGGTTGTAATGGGGAACAGGGCTGTAATGGGGAACAGGGTTGTAATGGGGAACAGGGCTGTAATGGGGAACAAGGTTGTAATGGGGAACAGGACTGTAATGGGAACAGGACTGTAATGGGGAACAGGACTGTAATGGGAACAGGACTGTAATGGGGAACAGGGTTGCAATGGGGAACAGGACTGTAATGGGGAACAGGACTGTAATGGGGAACAGGGCTGTAATGGGGAACAGGGTTGTAATGGGGAACAGGGCTGTAATGGGGAACGGGGCTGTAATGGGGAACAGGGCTGTAATGGGAACAGGACTGTAATGGGAACAGGACTGTAATGGGAACAGGGCTGTAATGGGAACAGGGCTGTAATGGGGAACAGGACTGTAATGGGGAACAGGACTGTAATGGGGAACAGGGTTGTAATGGGAACAGGACTGTAATGGGGAACAGGACTGTAATGGGAACAGGACTGTAATGGGAACAGGACTGTAATGGGAACAGGACTGTAATGGGGAACAGGGCTGTAATGGGGAACAGGGCTGTAATGGGGAACAGGGTTGTAATGGGGAACAGGGCTGTAATGGGGAACAAGGTTGTAATGGGGAACAGGACTGTAATGGGAACAGGGCTGTAATGGGAACAGGGTTGTAATGGGGAACAGGACTGTAATGGGAACAGGGCTGTAATGGGGAACAGGACTGTAATGGGAACAGGGCTGTAATGGGAACAGGACTGTAATGGGGAACAGGACTGTAATGGGGAACAAGGTTGTAATGGGGAACAAGGTTGTAATGGGGAACAAGGTTGTAATGGGGAACAGGGTTGTAATGGGGAACAGGGCTGTAATGGGGAACAAGGTTGTAATGGGGAACAGGGTTGTAATGGGGAACAGGGCTGTAATGGGGAACAGGGCTGTAATGGGGAACAGGGCTGTAATGGGGAACCGGGCTGTAATGGGGAACAAGGTTGTAATGGGGAACAGGGTTGTAATGGGGAACAGGGCTGTAATGGGGAACAAGGTTGTAATGGGGAACAGGGTTGTAATGGGGAACAGGGCTGTAATGGGGAACAAGGTTGTAATGGGGAACAGGACTGTAATGGGAACAGGGCTGTAATGGGGAACAGGGCTGTAATGGGGAACAGGACTGTAATGGGGAACAGGACTGTAATGGGGAACAGGACTGTAATGTGGGACAGGGCTGTAATGGGGAACAGGGCTGTAATGGGGAACAGGACTGTAATGGGGAACAGGACTGTAATGGGAACAGGACTGTAATGGGGAACAGGGCTGTAATGGGGAACAGGACTGTAATGGGGAACAGGGTTGTAATGGGGAACAGGACTGTAATGGGGAACAGGGTTGTAATGGGGAACAGGGCTGTAATGGGGAACAGGGTTGTAATGGGGAACAGGGTTGTAATGGGGAACAGGACTGTAATGGGGAACAGGGTTGTAATGGGGAACAGGGCTGTAATGGGGAACAGAGCTGTAATGGGGAACAGGGCTGTAATGGGGAACAGGGTTGTAATGGGGAACAGGGCTGTAATGGGGAACAGGGCTGTAATGGGGAACAGGACTGTAATGGGGAACATGGCTGTAATGGGGAACATAGCTGTAATGGGGAACAGGACTGTAATGGGGAACAGGGTTGTAATGGGGAACAGGGCTGTAATGGGGAACAGGGCTGTAATGGGGAACAGGACTGTAATGGGGAACAGGACTGTAATGGGAACAGGACTGTAATGGGAACAGGGCTGTAATGGGAACAGGACTGTAATGGGAACAGGGCTGTAATGGGGAACAGGGCTGTAATGGGGAACAGGGCTGTAATGGGGAACAGGGCTGTAATGGGGAACGGGACTGTAATGGGGAACGGGACTGTAATGGGAACATGACTGTAATGGGAACATGACTGTAATGGGGAACAGGACTGTAATGGGAACAGGACTGTAATGGGAACAGGACTGTAATGGGGAACAGGACTGTAATGGGGAACAGGGTTGTAATGGGGAACAGGGCTGTAATGGGGAACAGGACTGTAATGGGGAACAGGGTTGTAATGGGGAACAGGACTGTAATGGGGAACAGGGTTGTAATGGGGAACAGGGTTGTAATGGGGAACAGGGCTGTAATGGGGAACAGGGCTGTAATGGGGAACAGGGCTGTAATGGGGAACAGGGCTGTAATGGGGAACAGGGCTGTAATGGGGAACATGGTTGTAATGGGGAACAGGGTTGTAATGGGGAACAGGGCTGTAATGGGGAACAGGGCTGTAATGGGGAACCGGGCTGTAATGGGGAACAGGACTGTAATGGGGAACAGGGTTGTAATGGGGAACAGGGTTGTAATGGGGAACAGGGTTGTAATGGGGAACAGGACTGTAATGGGGAACAGGGTTGTAATGGGAACAGGGTTGTAATGGGGAACAGGGTTGTAATGGGGAACAGGACTGTAATGGGAACAGGACTGTAATGGGAACAGGACTGTAATGGGGAACAGGACTGTAATGGGGAACAGGGTTGTAATGGGGAACAGGGCTGTAATGGGGAACAGGACTGTAATGGGGAACAGGGTTGTAATGGGGAACAGGACTGTAATGGGGAACAGGGTTGTAATGGGGAACAGGGTTGTAATGGGGAACAGGGCTGTAATGGGGAACAGGGCTGTAATGGGGAACAGGGCTGTAATGGGGAACAGGGCTGTAATGGGGAACAGGGTTGTAATGGGGAACAGGGCTGTAATGGGGAACAGGACTGTAATGGGGAACAGGGTTGTAATGGGGAACAGGACTGTAATGGGGAACAGGGTTGTAATGGGGAACAGGGTTGTAATGGGGAACAGGGCTGTAATGGGGAACAGGGCTGTAATGGGGAACAGGGCTGTAATGGGGAACATGGTTGTAATGGGGAACAGGGCTGTAATGGGGAACAGGGCTGTAATGGGGAACCGGGCTGTAATGGGGAACAGGACTGTAATGGGGAACAGGGTTGTAATGGGGAACAGGGTTGTAATGGGGAACAGGGTTGTAATGGGGAACAGGACTGTAATGGGGAACAGGACTGTAATGGGGAACAGGACTGTAATGGGAACAGGACTGTAATGGGGAACAGGGTTGTAATGGGGAACAGGGCTGTAATGGGAACAGGGCTGTAATGGGGAACAGGACTGTAATGGGAACAGGGTTGTAATGGGGAACGGAACTGTAATGGGGAACGGGACTGTAATGGGGAACAGGGTTGTAATGGGGAACGGGACTGTAATGGGGAACGGGACTGTAATGGGAACAGGGCTGTAATGGGGAACAGGGTTGTAATGGGGAACATGGCTGTAATGGGAACAGGGTTGTAATGGGGAACAGGACTGTAATGGGGAACAGGGTTGTAATGGGGAACAGGACTGTAATGGGAACATGACTGTAATGGGGAACAGGGTTGTAATGGGGAACAGGGCTGTAATGGGAACAGGGTTGTAATGGGGAACAGGGTTGTAATGGGGAACAGGACTGTAATGGGGAACAGGGCTGTAATGGGGAACAGGGCTGTAATGGGGAACAGGGTTGTAATGGGGAACAGGGCTGTAATGGGGAACAGGGCTGTAATAGGGAACAGGGCTGTAATGGGGAACCGGGCTGTAATGGGGAACAGGACTGTAATGGGGAACAGGACTGTAATGGGGAACAGGGCTGTAATGGGGAACAGGGTTGTAATGGGGAACAGGGCTGTAATGGGGAACAGGACTGTAATGGGGAACAGGGTTGTAATGGGAACAGGACTGTAATGGGAACAAGGTTGTAATGGGAACAGGACTGTAATGGGAACAGGGTTGTAATGGGGAACAGGGCTGTAATGGGGAACAGGGCTGTAATGGGAACAGGACTGTAATGGGGAACAGGACTGTAATGGGAACAGGACTGTAATGGGAACAGGGTTGTAATGGGAACAGGACTGTAATGGGAACAGGGTTGTAATGGGAACAGGACTGTAATGGGAACAGGGTTGTAATGGGGAACAGGGCTGTAATGGGGAACAGGGCTGTAATGGGAACAGGACTGTAATGGGAACAGGGCTGTAATGGGGAACAGGACTGTAATGGGGAACAGGACTGTAATGGGGAACAGGGTTGTAATGGGGAACAGGGTTGTAATGGGGAACAGGACTGTAATGGGGAACAGGGTTGTAATGGGAACAGGACTGTAATGGGAACAAGGTTGTAATGGGAACAGGACTGTAATGGGAACAGGGTTGTAATGGGGAACAGGGCTGTAATGGGGAACAGGACTGTAATGGGGAACAGGGTTGTAATGGGGAACAGGACTGTAATGGGGAACAGGGTTGTAATGGGGAACAGGGCTGTAATGGGGAACAGGGTTGTAATGAGGAACAGGGTTGTAATGGGGAACAGGACTGTAATGGGGAACAGGACTGTAATGGGGAACAGGGTTGTAATGGGGAACAGAGCTGTAATGGGGAACAGGACTGTAATGGGGAACAGGGTTGTAATGGGAACAGGACTGTAATGGGAACAAGGTTGTAATGGGAACAGGACTGTAATGGGAACAGGGTTGTAATGGGGAACAGGGTTGTAATGGGGAACAGGGCTGTAATGGGAACAGGACTGTAATGGGGAACAAGACTGTAATGGGAACAGGACTGTAATGGGAACAGGACTGTAATGGGAACAGGACTGTAATGGGAACAGGGTTGTAATGGGAACAGGACTGTAATGGGAACAGGGTTGTAATGGGAACAGGACTGTAATGGGAACAGGGTTGTAATGGGGAACAGGGCTGTAATGGGGGACAGGGCTGTAATGGGAACAGGACTGTAATGGGAACAGGACTGTAATGGGAACAGGGCTGTAATGGGGAACAGGGCTGTAATGGGGAACAGGGCTGTAATGGGGAACAGGGCTGTAATGGGGAACAGGGCTGTAATGGGGAACCGGGTTGTAATGGGGAACAGGGCTGTAATGGGGAACAGGACTGTAATGGGAACAGGACTGTAATGGGAACAGGACTGTAATGGGAACAGGACTGTAATGGGAACAGGACTGTAATGGGAACAGGACTGTAATGGGGAACAGGACTGTAATGGGGAACAGGACTGTAATGGGGAACAGGGTTGTAATGGGGAACAGGGCTGTAATGGGGAACAGGACTGTAATGGGGAACAGGGTTGTAATGGGGAACAGGACTGTAATGGGGAACAGGGTTGTAATGGGGAACAGGGTTGTAATGGGGAACAGGGCTGTAATGGGGAACAGGGCTGTAATGGGGAACAGGGCTGTAATGGGGAACAGGGCTGTAATGGGGAACATGGTTGTAATGGGGAACAGGGCTGTAATGGGGAACAGGGCTGTAATGGGGAACCGGGCTGTAATGGGGAACAGGACTGTAATGGGGAACAGGGTTGTCATGGGGAACAGGGTTGTAATGGGGAACAGGGTTGTAATGGGGAACAGGACTGTAATGGGGAACAGGGTTGTAATGGGGAACAGGGCTGTAATGGGGAACAGGACTGTAATGGGGAACAGGACTGTAATGGGGAACCGGGTTGTAATGGGGAACAGGACTGTAATGGGGAACAGGGTTGTAATGGGGAACAGGACTGTAATGGGGAACAGGGTTGTAATGGGGAACAGGGCTGTAATGGGAACAGGGCTGTAATGGGGAACAGGACTGTAATGGGGAACAGGACTGTAATGGGAACAGGACTGTAATGGGAACAGGGCTGTAATGGGGAACAGGACTGTAATGGGAACAGGACTGTAATGGGAACAGGACTGTAATGGGAACAGGGCTGTAATGGGGAACAGGGCTGTAATGGGGAACAGGGTTGTAATGGGGAACAGGACTGTAATGGGAACAGGACTGTAATGGGGAACAGGGCTGTAATGGGGAACAGGGCTGTAATGGGGAACAGAGCTGTAATGGGGAACAGGGCTGTAATGGGGAACAGGACTGTAATGGGGAACAGGACTGTAATGGGGAACAGAGCTGTAATGGGGAACAGGGCTGTAATGGGGAACAGGGCTGTAATGGGGAACAGGGTTGTAATGGGAACAGGACTGTAATGGGAACAGGGTTGTAATGGGAACAGGGTTGTAATGGGAACAGGGTTGTAATGGGAACAGGGTTGTAATGGGGAACAGGGTTGTAATGGGGAACAGGGCTGTAATGGGAACAGGGTTGTAATGGGGAACAGGACTGTAATGGGGAACAGGGTTGTAATGGGGAACAGGGCTGTAATGGGGAACAGGGTTGTAATGGGGAACAGGGCTGTAATGGGGAACAGGGTTGTAATGGGGAACAGGGTTGTAATGGGGAACAGGGTTGTAATGGGGAACAGGGTTGTAATGGGAACAGGGTTGTAATGGGGAACAGGGTTGTAATGGGGAACATGGTTGTAATGGGAACAGGGTTGTAATGGGAACAGGGTTGTAATGGGAACAGGGCTGTAATGGGAACAAGGCTGTAATGGGGAACAGGGTTGTAATGGGGAACAGGGTTGTAATGGGGAACAGGGTTGTAATGGGGAACAGGGCTGTAATGGGAACAGGGTTGTAATGGGAACAGGGTTGTAATGGGAACAGGGTTGTAATGGGAACAGGGCTGTAATGGGGAACGGGACTGTAATGGGGAACAGGGCTGTAATGGGAACAGGGTTGTAATGGGAACAGGGTTGTAATGGGGAACAGGACTGTAATGGGGAACAGGGTTGTAATGGGGAACAGGACTGTAATGGGAACAGGGTTGTAATGGGGAACGGGACTGTAATGGGGAACGGGACTGTAAAGGGGAACGGGACTGTAATGGGGAACGGGACTGCTAAAATCATCTCTCATTTCATTGAGCTGGACTTAACACGGCACTGTCCTCATGACATCAGTAGAGGACACGTTCAAAAACCCAATAACTCTCCACTAAAGTCCCACAAGATTCACGTGTGCAAAAATAAATCAACATTGGATTTATTTTTTAAGTGGTCCTTTCTAAAAAAGCTCCAGCGCTAAGTGTAAACACCAGACACGCCCAGGGTCAATCTGTGTCCCGGGTTCCCAGCTCAGCTCATTAAAAATGCATCACACTCACTGAGTGGCAATTAAGTCAGACCTTGGGACAAAGTGGACAGTCAGCCGTCCCACCAGAAGACATCAGAGAGACCAGTCGAGTGTCTCTGTGAGGCTAAATAAAAACAAGTGGTGAGGTGCCCGGTTTTTTTCTTCCTCTCCTTTGCTTATTTCCTATACAGCTGGTGTCAATATTTAGCCACTAATGGAGCAGCTCTGGCTCCTGTTGAAGGGGAGATGTGCTGTAATGGGGCAGTAAAGGTTAGCTGCCAGTGCCCAGACAAGGTGTTTTCTGAAGAGGGGAGATGAAAGCATGAGGTGTAAGAGCAGAGTGGCAACGCGCTCAGAGACAACATTGTAGACCAGGGGTGGGCAATTATTTTTCCCAGGGGGCCGAATGAGCAACTGAAAATATGTTGGAGGGCCGGGCCAAAATTCCAAACTCAATTATGCATAATATACATTTTATTTCTATATAAAAAGCAGTAAATGGCATTGTTTTGACCCCTGGTAAGAGTGTATGTTATTATTTGGCAATTAAAATGTGAGGTTAGCTTTAAAAAATATAATTTATTCAAATATAATTTATTTCCAAAATGATAAACAAAATGTGAAACATTAATAACAAAGGGCATTTTGAGTTTCATATACTATTGAAACAAGGATTTTCTTAGCTTTCTAAAGACATCACATCATCTTATAGCAAAAATAAACAAGACATGTCACTGAAAAGAAAAGTATCCCAGTTTTGTAGCCTTTTTTACTTTACATGCCTATATTAAACATTTAATGTTTTCAGAACTGTGCAAAAAAAAAGAAGAAAAAATACCAAGTGTCCCATTTCACTTGTTATATTTCCACATTTTAGTGTTCAGTTCTTTTTTTTTCATTCAGTGTGAGAAATCCAGTCTCTGTTGAGCTTTAACAAGTCCATCAAAGTCAGGTTGCATGTCTGAGGTGAAGATGCGAAGCACAGCTGCCAGATGTTCATCAGTGAGAGAGGATCTGTACCTGGACTTGGTAAACGTCAGCGTTTCCGTTAGCCGGTAATTACCGGTATTTGACCGGCAAAATATGTTGAAGTCCGAATATTTAAATCTCTCCGGTCTTAATGTCCGGTGAAAATAATTCTTCTAAGCACAATTTTATTATTTGAATTGTATTAAAATCGGCTAAAATTAAATAGCCTATGCGAATGAACGAAACAATAATTCCATTTTCAGTTTCATTGTTGCTTCACTCCGATAGGATGGCGCCGCTCAGATGTGAAACTTATTTTTCTTTTTTTTTTGAGCCTGCGCGCTCTGGCCACCATAACGACAAACAGGTATACGAGGAAGAGAGAGAGATGGCGAAACAAGCTAAGCTTAGTAAATATTTCATGAAACCAAGCACAAGCAGGTCTAATAATGACAACGAAGCTGAGTCTTCTGAACTTGAAGTCACAGAGACCGCTGACGCTGATGCCGTGGTGGCTCCCGCGGAAAAGAAACAAAAATGTCGAGCGTACTTTTACTATTAATTTATTGATTGAACCACAAAGAGCATCCCCAGTCTGCTGCTACCGTTGCGAGCCTCGCCTGTTCCAATGGGGATCTATTAAAGTCGAACCAACAACTAAAGTGGCTGTTCTCGCAGCCGTCGCAGGTACAAAACGGATAGGCACAACGAGAGACGGGGTGAGTGACTAGTGTTGACTGCAACTGTTGGTTGACTGCCGTGTCACATAGTAATGCATATTATTGATTATAACTAAATGTAGGCTATAACCTATAATGAAATTAACAAATGCGTTACACGCATGTGGCTCGTCCTCTCTGCATGTGGCGACGAGCTAGCAAACGAGGCAATGTGATGATCAACTACAGTTTGCTGTGTGTGAAGTTGAACATTATGATATGTGTGACGTGTCTGATACAACGAGGTGAAGCGATGTCTACTCGAGATTCATTTGGGGGTGCGTGTGACAGAGCTGCTGCAGCGCAAGCCTGCGGGGCGGGAGCTTGATGCTGGTAGCGTATCGCACTAACTTGAGAGGCGAGAGATAGTAATTTGATTCTGCAAATCAATTTCTCATTCTTCGCTTGATATAATTAATACACATGTCCAATTATAACGGAATTCGTTAGCTCATAAAAATGTGATTATAATAGACTGCTGTTTAAAACTCTGACCGGAATATCTCGAATATGTCCGGTGATAGAAATCTTGCAGGACACCCAGACCGGCACGAATATGTTCTAACGGAAACGCTGGTCATGACTGAGAATGTCTGTTCACATATGTAGGTGGATCCAAAGAGAACCAACATCTTCTGAGCATGTCTCCTCATGTTTGGAAAGTTCTCCTCCTTGAGAGCAGAGTAGAACCAGGGCTCTACAGTGCGACCATATTGCTTGCATATGCCCCTAAAAATATTTGTGTGCGAACCTCAAAAGTAAATTAGGCGCACGGTGTGCGACTGCAGATTACAGCCTTCAGTCGTACTTTTTATTTCTCCGCCGAGAATCGTTAAAAAACTACAAGTCCCACATTGCACTCAAGCCAACGGTCCAATCACAGTAGAGTGAAGTGACTGGTTTCATGGGAAATAAAGCAAATGACCAATCGGAAGCTCTCATTTTGCTTGTTTACTTCCTGAAACTCCGCCATTGCGATCAGGGCTCTCGTTTTCCGAGACACTAACTTATTATATAGTATCTCTCTTACCAATAGCAATAGATTTTAGAACACCTAGATTTATCGATAGCAATAGTAACATAACGTTAATGAAACAAAACGAATGCCTTGCTTTGTTAATCATAACATTGATGCAGTAGCGTATGTCGGTGTGTTGGCTGTAACGGACATGACAATAACATAACGTGTACATATTGCGATAATCTATTCTAACATTTTCAAATCGATGCAGTTGAATTTCCCCCTTAGGATCGATGCATTGTTACACCCCTACACCAAAGTCACTGGCCCACTGTGTATCTGTGTGTATAATAACTTGGCTAGCGTTATCAACAGCAGAGATGGGCTAGGGTCCAGCTGCAGCACCGGACGGCTGGAGTGCAAGCGGTGTGATGTAATTGGCAGACTCGACTGTCAATCAATGGTCTACCTGACACGCAAACTCATAAACAATGTTTCTGTACTGGAGGTGTACAGTATTTCAATAGGCAACCCTGAAAGGATTATTTTTCTAGAAGAGCAACACAGCCAAAACATAGGCATTGTATGCATAAAAGGGGCAAAAGCTAAAGTTAAGTGACTGAACCTTTTGTAGCAGTAGTTTGATTTGATAGTTTATTTGATAGGGACAGCACATGTACATCAAGTACAAAATACAAAATATAAACATGCAGGGTTGTAGCAAGAGCTAATTTACACACATGCACGCACAGTACAAATATACATTTATTTTTGAAAAAAAAAAAAAACTCTTGTTACTTGAAATATTTTCACTGTGCTCCTAAATATTTTTGGGTGCTCCTAAATTTCTTTGTGTGCTCCTACATTTTTTCATTTAGGAGCACATGTGGTTAGCGTAGAGCCCTGTAGAACTCTAGCAGTGATGCTGACTTAAAGTGCTCTTTCAGTAGTGAATCAGACTGCAGGTCAATGAGTTCAAACTGAACAACTATCAACACTGCAGGTAAAGGGAGAGGAAACCAGCTGCATTTCATCCTCAACCTTTTTGAAATCTTGAAAACGCCTTGAAAATTCATCATGCAGTGCTCCCAACATGGATGAGTACCTGTGCCGGTGATCAGCTGATGGTTTGACTTCTTTCAGGGTTTTTATGTGTTTGAGATTGTTGCTGCCTAGTTGCCTTGAAATTAATTGCAACTTTGTCATGAAGGCTTTCACATGGCTATGCATTTCATGAGCAAAAATGCCCTTGCCCTGCAGTTATGTGTTCAGTAGGGATGGGTACCGTTCACATTTGAACCGATACGGTACCGGTACCTGTGAATCGATACCGGTACCCAACGGTACCTTTTTTCTATACTTTAGTCTCTAAAAATGTAATCTACCTATCTCAGTTGTGAAAAAAAATATCCAAACTTCAAATAACCACACTTTCGACCGTTTTCGGCTTGCCCCGACTGCTTCGTTGTTGAATCAAGTCAAATCCTAGGTAAGCGTATATTGTGCATGTGAACGTTGACATGAAAATAAAAAAGTTAAAAAAAATAAAAATAAAAATGATGTAATCTTTCGCGGGCCGGTCAGAATCATCCCGCGGGCCGTATCCGGCAATGCCCAGGTCTGTTGTAGACACACACAGCACATACATACTTTACACATACTGTATGTACTAGGGACGGGCGCGAGTAATCCATTACTCCAGGACTCACCGGTGTGTCTGGGAATGGTTTGTGAGGTCTGTGAGTGGTATGTGAGTGGTCTGTAGGGCTGTCTTAAATACTTCGAAGCTTCATTCGATGGGCATGGGATTCGAATATGATTCGATTATAAAAAAAAGAAAAAGAAAAATATGATTTTTTTTTGTGTTGTGCAAAATAAACTCTGCCTCTCTTTGTTAACACTTTGACTGCCATGAAACGTCTTTTGACGTCATTGCGGGCCATGCTCAAGTTGCCGGAGGACGCTGTACAGCGTCCTTATATCAATATTTCAAAAATCTGCGATCTGATTCATATGTCCCCTCCGCTGGCCTGAGATCCACCAGCAGGACCCACTGAGCTCTCTGGCGGTTCAGGAGCGCCATCTGGTGGCCGATCGGCGCAATCGCCAAACAGGATGTGCCATAGAGGTTGTGCTAGACGTCCGTAGTACTTCCGGGCGCTCGCTATAGGTCATGGGACTCTGGCTCGTCACGCTACACAGTGATCGATTGGCAATAACTCGATAAACAACATGATTTGGACGTATATACCATTATACAAGCTGGAGATGGACCGGGTAAAAATATATCCCATAATGATAAGATTTCTACTCTACGATGATCGCCCAACGGCGCGCGGAGACTGGGGTGAGTTTCAGCGTGTAACGTTACCGTCTTCGATACTAACTGCTATTATCAACATTTGACCCACATTAGATGATTGGTATAACGCTGCCCACGGAATTATAAACGCCCCCTCGCCCATCCGGTCAACATCAGATGACGTGTAGTAACTTCTAGAAGTACGTCTAGTTGGAATTTTTTATATCGCGCTGATTGCCATCAAACTGTATTTCATCATCAATATAATGCATTTGGGGCTATATATCACGTTCTGGAGAAAGCTGCAGAAAGAGATGAAAACATACTTATACATTAGAGTATTAGACCATACTTTACTATGAATATGTGAATGAAAAAGTTTAACGTTGCTACACAATGAACAATACATATAGGACTTTGAATGGGCCCTAATAATGGCAATGTAGCAATAGAATTTAAAAAGTTATAGCCCTGCAAAGAAGGGGACTTTCTCCATAGACAAATAGAGCCGGCAACCTATGGTATATCATGAATTTAACCCAAGGCAACCAAAGTGTTTTAACACTATGGTCGCCAAAAACGCCGTAGGACGTCTTTCCCCGCCATGCTCATTCTGCCAAAGACGCCGTACCACGTCTTTGATATCAATATTTCAAAAATCTGTGATCGAAATCATATTTCTCCCCCGGAGACTTGAGATCTACTCTTGATCCCCTCTCAACTCTCCAACGGTTCAAGAGCGCTATCTGGTGGTAAGATTCAGCGTTATTTTTTAATGTGTTCGATACTAACTGCTCTAATGATCATATCACCCACACTAGATGAATCATCTAACGTTGGCCACGGAATTATAAACGACCCCCCCCCCCCCCCCATCCGGTCAACATCAGATGATAAGTAGTAACTTCTAGAAGCACGTCCATTTGAATTTTTTTATCTCACGCAGATTGCTATCAAACTGTATTTGATCATCAAAATAATGCATTTGGGGCTATAAATCACGTTCTGGAGAAAGCTGCAGAAAACGATAAAAACATACTTATACTTTAGACCGTATTTTAGTATGAATATGTGAATGAAAAAGTATAACGTTGCTACACCCTGAACAATAGATATTTGACGTTGAATGGGCCATAGTAATGTCAATTTAGCAATACAATTAAAAAAGTTATAGCCCTGCAAAGAAGGTAAACATCCCCATAGACAAATAGAGCTGGCGGAGGATGGTATATTAAGAATATAAGCCTGGCGACCAAAGTGTTAACTACAACAAGCAATGCTGTTTGTTATTTAAGATGAGGTCGGACTCGGCACTGACAAATTTGTGTTCATTGTGCTGCTTTTATAAAGCCTCAAATGACGGCTTACAATATTTCATGAAAGCAAAGTGTTTCGTTTGTCTAAGATTTAAAAAGGTTTAAACTTTACAATTTCGAAGCTTCGAATTAAAATCGAATCTCGGCCCTGAAGCTTCGAATTCCAAAAAATAAATCGAAGGTCAGCCCTAGTGGTCTGTGAGTGGTTTGTGAATAGTTTGTGAGTGGTTTGTGAGGTCTGAGTGGTTTGTGGGGTTTGTGAGGTCTGTGAGTGGTTTGTGAATAGTTTGTGAGTGGTTTGTGAGGTCTGAGTGGTTTGTGAATAGTTTGTGAGTGGTTTGTGATGTCTGAGTGGTTTGTGAATAGTTTGTGAGTGGTTTGTGAGGTCTGAGTGGTTTGTGAATAGTTTGAGTGGTTTGTGAGGTCTGTGAGTGGTTTGTGAATAGTTTGTGAGTGGTTTGTGAGGTCTGAGTGGTTTGTGAGGTCTGAGTGGTTTGTGAGGTCTGTGAGTGGGGTTTGTGAGGTTTGTGAGTGGTTTGTGAGGGAAAAGGTCAGTGATGTCACTCACACTCTTTCTTGATCTTCTCCGACACCAGGAACTCGTCTCGCTCGATGGTGGGAGCGTAGTTACTGCCGATCACTCTGACGGCGTACTGGAACTGGTGGGCCACTTCAGCTGGGAGGACCGACACGTTACTTATGTACATGAACATTACATATGAATGGAGTAACAGGGCTAATAACAGACTGGTTACATGCCTCTCTTCAGCTGGGAGAACAGACACGTTACTACATGTATATGAATGGAGTAACAGGGCTAATAACAGACTGGTGTAGGGCTGCACGATTTTGGGAAATAATCTAATTGCGACTTTTCTGACAGATATTGCGATTGCGATAAAATTTGCGATTATAATTATAATTTTTTTAACAGCCCCACAGAGGTTTATTGTAAAATGCGGCTTGCGTCTGGCCTACGCGGTGGGTCTTTTCAGGACACCGAGCCTGACATTTTTTCTTTTTACCTGGGAATCGATACCGGTACCCAACGGTACCTTTTTTTCTGTACTTTACTCTCCCTCTCTGAAGTCTAAACTTCACACACACAATCTAAAACCCCTTACCTCCCTCTCCCAAACCGATCTTGTATCTCAATGGGACTTCCTGGTTAAATAAATAAAAAATTTAAAAATAAATAAAAATAAATAAATTGCGATTTAAATTTCTTTTTGCAATTTGATAATTGCATCGTTCCAAATCGCGATTTCGATTTAAAACCGATTAATCGTGCAGCCTTAGACTGGTGACATGCCTCTCTGACCCGACTCTGCGCTGCAGGGACTCACTGGATACAAAGTCGGGAACCGGTTCACTTCCGTCTGGAGCCACTTCATCATCTAGTCCAATCTGAACGCTCACCAAGGACCGTCCAGAGCCACCTCCTCTTCCCAAGAATAGTCATGTTTTATCCATAATGAATTGTTTGTTCACCAGTGTTTTTGTGCCCACATTAAGTCTCTAATTGTATAATAACTGAACTGCGACAAAAGAATGCACTAGTCTACACCTGGCAACTACAACAAAATAATGACCAACATCTGGTATTGCGATGTTGGTCATTATTTCATCGTAGTTACCAGGTGCTGGTCATTATTTAATCATAGTTACCAGGTGCTGGTCATTATTTAATCATAGTTACCAGGTGATGGTCATTTATTTAATCATAGTTACCAGGTGCTGGTTATTATTTCATTGTAGTTACCAGGTGCTGGTCATTATTTCATTGTAGTTACCAGTGCTGGTCATTATTTCATTGTAGTTACCAGTGCTGGTCATTATTTCATTTTATTACATGGCGTTTTCACATTCGCCGAAATGCTTGATTGTGATTGGTCAATAGCGCTCGGTTGCCCCTAGCAGCGGTCAGTTATCGATAATTCACCGCTGCCAGGGGCAACCGAGCAATAATGACCGGTGATACGGGTAACTAGCGCTATTGACCAATCACAATCGTGACCGAGCAATAATGACCGCTGTTTGCAGCTGGAGCAATCAAGCCCACTGACACACACTGCATCAGTGCAATCAGACACACCTGCCGGCTGCCGGCGATAATAATAATAACTTTATTTGGGCTGACTGACAGCGGAGCCACAGAACAACTGCGTCTGCATTAGGGCTGGGCGATAAAACGATAACGATAACTATCGCGATAAATTATTTCCTCGAAATAAACATGAAACGTGGTCGCAAAGTTTCGATATATCGATTTTCCAAGCTTGGATATGAGCACACGCACTAACAACCAATCGGTGAAGGAGATGGCCGATAGAGGAAGGAGACCCGGAAGGAGGTAGGACTCGGTAAACAAGGCTGGCTATGGCTAATTAGCTTGCACGCCGCTATTTCACAGGTTACCTGCCGAGTTGGTGTGTGTTTTGAATTCTGAGGGTAACTGTTATAGTAGTGTGGGGTATACGGTGGACGTCGTTGCAATGAATTGGGCGGAACAGAGTATTTTAGGGTCATTTTTTAGTACATTGTCATGAAATACTCCGCTTGGAAACGAGGCTGGCTATGGCTAATTAGCTTGCACGCCGCTATTTCACAGGTTACCTGCCGAGTTGGTGTGTGTTTTGAATTCTGAGGGTAACTGTTATAGTAGTGTGGGGTATACGGTGGACGTCGTTGCAATGAATTGGGCGGAACAGAGTATTTTAGGGTAATTTTTTAGTACATTGTCATGAAATACTCCGCTTGGAAACGGGGCTGGCTATGGCTAATTAGCTTGCACGCCGCTATTTCACAGGTTACCTGCCGAGTTGGTGTGTGTTTTGAATTCTGAGGGTAACTGTTATAGTAGTGTGGGGTATACGGTGGACGTCGTTGCAATGAATTGGGCGGAACAGAGTATTTTAGGGTCATTTTTGAGTCATGAGATACTCCGCTTGAGATACTCCGCTCTGCTAACGTGCGCGGACTGATGACGACATCAATTCGACTCTCGAGACATTCACAGCAGCAAAACAAGTCAGCCCGCGTATCGGCGCCGGGCATAATAAGTTAATTAAACTTGACAGACATTATATCGACGATAATTATCGATATCGAGTTATATGAAAATAATTTTATAATTTTATCGCGATAACGTTTTTGGTCATATCGCCCAGCCCTAGTCTGCATTTGATCTCGTCTTGTCGATGGTGTAAAATGAATTAGGTATATTGTTAGTAAGTTAGCCATGTAATAAGCGGGATAATGTATAGCTATACTCGGTCATTGTCGCAAAATAATTGACCTTCACTGATGTTTAGAACAACTCGGCGAGGCGCCTCGGTATTCTAAACTCTGTGTCGGTCAATTATTTTGCGACAATGACCTTGTAGCTATACATTATCCCTTACGTAGTTACCAGGTGCTGGTCATTATTTCATTGTAGTTACCAGGTGCTGGTCATTATTTCATTGTAGTTACCAGGTGCTGGTCATTATTTCATTGTAGTTACCAGGTGGTGCTGGTGATTATTAACTTTGTAAGTACCAGGTGCTGGTTTATTTCATTGTAGTGTGCAGTGCGTCAAGTTGATCAGAAGCATGTGGTCAGAAAAAGGAAAGTTGGTGAACAAACGATTCATTATGGACTAAAAACTCAATTATTTTTGATTAGAGGAGGCTTTGGACCATCTGTGGTGGGTGTTTGGAGAAGACTAGAATAGATTTAGTGCGTCCGTTCGAGTCGTTACCATGTTTTGAGTGAACTGGTTCCTGCCTGTTTACAGTCCCTGTGTCAGGTTCACACTACTCTGAACCCCGTGCTCGAGTATTCTTGTTTCAATGTATAAACAAATGAGCAGCAGTTAGCATGGGTACTTCATTATATCATATGGCTATTTGACTGAGATTGTCTTCAGCTGAGCACATCTCCTAGATAGCCTCATCACCGCCTCACTTGCTGCCAGGAGTGGGATTTGCAACTGGGGGAAAAATATCAATGTTACTTAGATAGCACAAAAAGCTATGTATGTAGCAAACAAAAGTATAAACGAGAAATTAACGTTACTGATCAGCCAGCGTTTCCGTTAGAACATATTCGTGCCGGTCTGAGTGTCCTGCAAGATTTCTATCACCGGACATATTCGAGATATTCCGGTCAGAGTTTTAAACAGCAGTCTATTATAATCACATTTTTATGAGCTAACGAATTCCGTTATAATTGGACATGTGTATTAATTACATCAAGCGAAGAATGAGAAATTGATTTGCAGAATCAAATTACTATCTCTCGCCTCTCAAGTTAGTGCGATACGCTACCAGCATCAAGCTCCCGCTGCAGCAGCTCTGTCACACGCACCCCCAAATGAATCTCGAGTCGACATCGCTTCACCTCGTTGTATCAGACACGTCACACATATCATAATGTTCAACTTCACGTATACAGTCATTAATATATTCCAAATAAAATAAGTCCCTCGATACTCCGTGCTGCTGCTGACTTGAAATAAAATAGACCGATACGCAGTCGGTCCGACACTAAACAGCAGTCTGTTATAATCACATTTTTATGAGCTAACGAATTCCGTTATATTGGACATTTGTATTAATTATATCAAGCGAAGAACTGAGAAAGCAGAGAGACGGCAACATTATCGTGGGTTTGCGTGACGACTCTCTCCACCTCGCAACGACTTATTTGCAAAGAGTATGGCGCTGCAGAGAAGCTGTTCAGCTGTTATTGGCTCTTTTCTGGGAACCGCACAACAGCGCCCCCCACCCAACATTGGCTGAAAATGGCTGAATTGGAGTACTGCTGGAATATTGCATTGTACTGCTGGTACTGCGGCTCTACAGCTTCAGAAAAGTCCGCACACCCAGCACTAAGCTCTCGCCGACAACGTCGTTGTCATTATTAGAAGCAACGAGGAAACAAATGTAATGATCGTTTCGTTCATCGCATAGGCTATTTAATTTTAGCCTATTTTAATACAATTCAAATAATCAAATTGTGCTTAGACTCAGGGAATTATTTTCACCGGACATTAAGACCGGAGAGATAAAATATGTCGGACTTAAACAGATTTTGCCGGTAAAATACCGGTAATTACCGGCTAACGGAAACGCTGGATGGCTGTATGTACTCTGTGGGTCACCCATCTGCATTGCATTGAAATTAATGTGACATCCATGAATGAATGAATGAATGAATGAATGAATGAATGAATGAATGAATGAATGAATGAATGAAAACTTTATTTAACTTTATTAGATTGCAGAATGGGTACAATACAGTACAGCTCAATACACACAACTGCTAAGGGGATGCAGACCAGAGAAAGACGTTTGTCTTGTTTACATCAGGGTCCCCCATTTTCAATTCATAGTGAAATGAAATGGCCCATGGCCTTAACACTTTGAGTGCCCATGACGTCATATCACATTTTTTTTTATCCACTTTCTCCCATTTTTCTATATTTTCTCCCATCCCAATTTCGTATCATCCAATTCAACCCTCCCCTGTCACGGACGCTGTTTCTTGCCTCCCACAAGCCGGCTGCAATGTGGACTAAGTCATACATAGCACAAGTCCCCTCCGGTACTTGAGGTAACAGCAGTCGCATCTTTTCACCTGCGCAGCTCGATCTCTCAGTGGCGAGGAGTAACGCGTGGGAGGCTCACGCTGCCCCCGACACTTCCTGATTCTACTGCGCAGGCGCACCAACCGACCTGTAGGAGTCGCTGTCCACAACGCCCGATCCCCACCCATCAGTTTCCCACCCCCTAATACGGCCAATGTGTATTAGTACGGACGACCAGCTAAACTGAAAGCAAATGTGGAGCGCTGGGCTCGAACTGACGAGCCCAGCGTCTCCAGCATTTCGTGGCGAGCGCCTTGCCCACTACGCCACGTAGCCGCACGTCATATCACGTTTTATCAGCCCAATGCCTGAATGCCCACGACGTTTATTAGCGTTGTTTTTTTATTAGCGATCTGAATTCATATTTCATCAACCAAGTCTCCCGTTGGTACAGCAGCCCTGTAGGAGCTCAGATGTGAAAAAACCGCCCCCTATCGTCTCCCAGATGGTAATACACCCTTTTGGAATGGACTCAATGAAAATGGATGAGAAAAAAAAAATCCGGAATCCACATTTTACTTCTCAGGCATGTAACCCGAGCCGATCGGATTCATTGTGGACCCTCAGAACAGCGTGGAATACATATGTACAGCAGGCCTGTACAGTGCGACATATATATCGCACGTGCTACAGCAACAGCGGTCTGTGCGATGGATGGATTTACTTCAGTAGCACTGGTGCGATAGGGATTCGGTTCATATAGATACTCTTATTTTGAAAATCCTGTAGCGGGTCTCATTTCTGCCCACGCGCAGCTCCAGCTAGGCTCCGAAAGCTAGCAACGTTCAGGTGCATATGATAATCTTATTTTGAAAAAACTCTTGTGACAACTCGACGAGTCATATCCGCCCTATCCGTGCGCCTTCTGCAAGCAGAGCAGCGCGTTGGTCGGTTCACTCGGTTGGTGCGCACTGAACTGCTGCGTTAACACAGCAGTGCGCCTACACGTCCCGAAATAAGTCCGTGGTGGGTTTTTTTCTCGCAACGGGTCAAATGCATCTACATGCTTTGCACCGTCGCCATTCCTTTATGCGCACATCGCCCGAAATTAACGTTTATGTACCATTACAATCACTACAACGTTAGCAAGCTAACAAGCTAATCCTGATCACAGGCAGAGCCAGTAGACACAGTGTGGACTGGGGAAAGAGAAATGGGGGGGCACTCTCTCCCCTTCCCTGTGTGTGTGTGTGCGTGCGTGCGTTTGGAAAGATGATGAAGTCACTAGTCAGGACAGGAGTATATTATAGTAAACTGAGGATGGACAGATAATGTTGATATTCAAATATAAACAAGTTTCGACAGGAGTGGAAGTTTGAAGACAGACTAGACTACAATATGATGCGGGGGTGGTGAGTTGAAACAGTGTGTGTGAATGAATGAATGAAAACTTTATTTAACAGATTGCAGAATGGGTACAGTACAGTACGGCTCAATACACACAATTGTTAAGGGGATGCAGACCTGAGAAAGACGTTTGTCTTGTTTACATCAGGGTCCCCCATTGTGTGTGTGTGTCCCAACCGACCCCACTTCTATGTTTCAATAAATTATTTGCATTTAAAACTATTAACGCTGACTCATTCCTTCAGTCCACTCAAAATTATGCTAATATTCCTTATGTTGTTTATGATATTAATTGAAAATAGCATATGAGAGTATCATAGTAATAATAACACATGGTGATATACTAAATGACAGCCAAACATGGCACTGCAACTAAATAACACAAATACAATAGGCACATTTGTGACTGTTACAAATATAACACGTTTTATACTTGTGCTACAAGATTTTGGCCTGTGCTACAAAACTATAAACCTCTGTAGCACCAGTGCTATGTGCAAAAAAAGTTAACGTACAGCCCTGTACAGTATATAGCGTTGGATCAATAAAAGCAATCGATATTTGGAATGGCGATCAGGAATTGGAATAATCTTTTTGGATAACATCTGATCTCACGTAAGGAATCTATTTTACAAGTCTTAGGATATCAGACCTGTTTTGACGGAGATATAAGCTTTTCCCCTATGTGTGTGTGTGGCTGTGCGAGCGATCAGGAAATAAGATAATCGATTTTTCAGATCGCCTATATATAGGGATGGGTACTGAATTTGGTTCTTTTGAGGTACCGAACCGAAACACGTCGGTACTACCGAGTATCGATTCAAGTGAGATACTTTTTTCTTTTCATGTCAACGTTCACACGCACAATACAGGGCTGTACGCGAAGCTTTTTCACTAGGGGCACACTTGCCCCTAAATGAGAAATTTAGGGGCAAAAAAAAATTTTAGGGGCAAATTTTTTAATAACAATTTTACCATTATAGTGAAACAAAAATATGTTCCTCCTGCCTCATTACTGTGGTCCTTTTATTTAACATTTAAGTGCTTTTGTTGTCAGGTTTGTATCTTTTATAATGAACCAACTGAACTTCGTATTACCACAGCTGCAAACCAGGGCTCCAGACTAACTTTTTTCACCACCGTCCCAAAACCGTCCCGAAATACAATTTTAACCGTCCCAAAGTGAATGTAACCGTCCCAAAAATCAAATGTAGTTTCTTTACTTTGGTTTTGTCGTCTATAGTTGTTATTGCCATAAGAAACACCATTCAGAGAAGGGGAGAATAAATTGATTTAGTCAAAAGGCTCCCATGGTGGAAAGATTTCACAAGAATAATTATAATAAATGTAAAAAAAAAGTGTTTAACAAGGTGCTAGTATAGGGATATTTGGTCACGGTGCTGTTATAGTCAACCAATTGGAGCCATCTTGATTATTCCTTCCATAGGAAAATATATTTAAATGTATTTGTATTTTATTTCGTTTTAGTTTTTTTTGTTATTACAAATGTGTGTTTATGGTTGAAAATGTTAGAGATAAATAAAGATCAAATCAAATCTAACTGAATAAGTTATCCCTCTTCTAACAAGAAAGAAAAACTTAGTTTAGCTTTAAACTATATAATGTCATTGCGTCCAGAGATTCCACCTTTGATAACTAAAGTAATGACACTTGACTAGTAATGAAACATGTCCCTTAGATCGCGCTGTCCTCCTGAGTCCTGGTCGATATTGATAACTGCTGCTAAATTCCAGCGGGCCCTCCTCACTGAATATGGATTCATTGTGTAGCTGCAGAGTGAAGTTTGCCTATAGCCTGTCGTCTATTTCTCCGCGTTCGTTTAGATAAATGTAACGTTATGCCAATTAACTCGCAATGGTAGTAACATTACGTGTTAGTATAGAATCGAATAGAAATCCTTTAATAATCAGTGGCAGTCTGCACGTTAGTCAGTAACGTTAGCTAGCAATAAGCAGCTATAACTAGAACGCGTCGATAACTGTATACAGTTCCAATAGACTAACATTACACTTCTGTGATTTAAATGTGTCCTCACCTTAGACTCAGGGGTAGTATTGCTGGATGCAGTTCCCTGTTGGTCATTTTGGGTCTGTGTTTATCCTCTTCAAATAGCGCAGCATGTTTGCGGTGCTCTCGTCACTGAGAGGATGCCACAGTATAGCGCGCGTTTTTTTTTTTTTTTATAACATTCTGATCTTTCCGCGGTTCTTGTACAGTGGTCTCGTGCCGTGCGACTGTCAATTACCAGCTGTCATTCACTGTGTCAACCAGGGTTAAATACCAGTGGAGAAAGCCTAGGTAAGAGAGATTTCCCTCACCTGTTAACATGTTTTTCTTTTTTGATGCGAGATTCATTTGGGGTGTGACGCTGCTGCAGCGCGACTGGTTGATGAGGTGGGTAGGAGCTTGATGCTGGATTAGCGTATGGCTGCATTGGGAGGCGGAGATAGTCATTGGATTTGGCAAATCACGCTACGTTTAGACTTCAGTGAACTTAGTCAGCACGAGACATTCACCATTTGACAGCAATATATGCGCGCACTGACAGTCGGCCAATTGACATTTCCTGTGAAAAAAATCCTCTCCGTCCCGGTTGCGTCCCAGCAAAGATTTCTGTTCGTCCCAAATCAATATTTGATCGTCCCCGGGACGACGGGACATCGTTAGTCTCGAGCCCTGCTGCAAACATTTCTTCTTTCATTGATAACGGTGTATTAACAGTGTTCATAGTCAGTATCTGCTGCACACTGCAACACAGCTCTAAGACATACACTAAATCATGCTCTTTGTTTCTCTTTCTCCCTCTCTCTTCCACACACACAGTCACACACACACACACACACACACACACACACACACACACAGAGCTCCCTCCCCGGGCCCCTGTCCTGTAAGGTATTGGCTTGCGTTGCTACACGGACACATTTGTATGTTGCACCATGGTACTTCCTGGCTTACAGAGTACAGACTAGTAAACAAACACTCCGTCTCTTATTATATGTGAACTAAAGAGTACAAGGTTTACACAACAGCCCCCACCCCTTGTTTTATTGTATTTGTACCTGTACTACCTGCTGTCAGCTGTTTATCTCTCTCTGTGAGCTTGATTAGCTAGCGTTAGCTCACGTTAGCTAGCGTTAGCTCCGCGGCTAACCCTGAACTAAATCAATGACTAAGTTCTAAAGCATTTCGAGTAGTTTTCACTGCACATAGAAGTAGCCAAACAGCGGGAGCATTTCGGGAGTATATAACCAAAACCCAGGCAATTTCGAGCCCTTGGCTTGCCTTAAGGAATCAAATAGTCTGCCATTAGCTACATGCTAACATGCTAACGTTATAACGGTCGGGAAAACCTGGCAGCGATAAGGGAATTGAAAGTCACAGGCATGCGATTCCAGGTGCCTGTGACTTTCTATGAAGAAATGAGCTATGAAGAAACTTTACTTTTCTTCATAGCTAAATCAGTCTATCAGAGTGAGTGCTCAGCCTTGGATAATTTAGGAGTGAAATGCGAATGCAAGACTTGAAATCACTACTCGCAAGCCCGCCCCCAAATATTATTTACCAATCGCAACGGCCAATTAAAGGGGCAATTCGCGATAATCTCATCGCAGTGTACAGTGCTGCAATATATGCTTACCTAGGACTTGACTTGATTCAACAACAAAGCAGTCGGAGCAATGGCAAGCCGAAAACTGTCGAAATTGTAGTTATTTGAAGTTTGGATTTTTTTTCACGACTGAGGTAGGTAAATAAAATTTCTTGAGACTAAAGTACCGAAAAAAGGTACCGTTTAGGCTTGGGCGGTATGACGGTATTAAGGTATACCAGGGTATTTAGAAATACCTACGGTATTGATTTTCAATACCGTCCGTCACCGTCAAAATCACAGATGTGCTTCAGTTTCTATAACAGTGAAACGGAGTTTTGAGTGTAGTGCACACACTGAGTGTAGTGCACACACGCGCCAGCAGAGGGCGATACCGCTCTAGTGGAGCGAGTGGGTCACAACGGTGTTCACGTTTTACGGTAATGTTGCGACAGTGCTGTGAAAATACCGTAAAGCGTTGTGACGAGAGCAGTGTTGTTGTGGACATAGATATATATGGTTGTGGAGCAATCCAATCCGTCTCTTATTATATGTGAACTAAAGAGTACAAGGTTTACACAACAGCCCCCACCCGCCTTTTTATTGTATTTGTACCGTCCTGTACTATCCGCTGTCAGCTGTTTATCTCTCTCTGTGAGCTACTGAGCTTGAATAACTAGCGTTAGCTCACGTTAAGTAGCATTAGCTCTGCGGCTAATCTTAGATTACCCTGAACTAAATCAATGACTAGGTTATAAAGCATTCGAGTAGTTTTCACTGCACATAGAAGTATCCAAACAACGGGAGCATTTCGGGAGCATATGACCAAAACCCAGGCAATTTCTAGCCCTTAAGGAATCAAATAGTCTGCCATGGCTATAGGCTAGATGCTAACGCTAAAACGGTGCGGGCTTCTACCGGTGCGGGACTACCATTCTGAGAGCTGACGATGATTTGTTTACTTGGTAACACGTAACCCCCCCCCCCCCCCCCCCCCCCGCTGATGAAAATGAAAGTCATACCGTCAAATACCGTGCACCGGGGTATTATAACATAAAGGTTTGCCGGTTTGAAAATAAGGATACCGCCCAAGCCTAGTACCGTTGGGTACCGGTATCGATTCACAGGTATCGGTTCAAATGTGAAAGGTACCCATCCCTACCTATATAGCGTGCATACGTACACATTATACTATCGATAATCTAGCGTTTATTTGAAAACGATTCATAAATAGGCAGAAAAATTACAAAGTTTGTGTGTATTCTAGAATATTCCAGTAAAGGGCGATTATCACGGAATATTTATATTTTCCTTGAAAACAAGGGCGTTTCAAAATGCTATAAAACGAAAATGAACCGATAAAAAAACAATCCGTTTCGACAATGTTGACTGCAAACAAGTCATTGATAAGCGACGGGCAGATCAGACACATAGCCATAATTTAAAACATAGATTAGGCGTTTTAACGCTATCATTGAAGTGGGTGGTGGCACTCAAGCACTAAATCGTGCGCCCCCCCTGCTGGCACTGAAAGTGTTAAAGTTGCACGTTGCTGAAGTTAGGGAATACATACATAAGTTGGGTTTGGATTGAAGCCGGCATGATGCTACTGCAGCATCTCTAGGGCTACGTTTGCATCCAAACTGGGCAGTGTAGGTACATGTAGTACAGGCCTGGTGTACAGTAGGTACATGTAGTACAGGCCTGGCGTACAGTAGGTACATGTAGTACAGGCCTGGCGTACAGTAGGTGCATGTAGTACAGGCCTGGCGTACAGTAGGTGCATGTAGTACAGGCCTGGCGTACAGTAGGTACCGGATCTCCTCTCTGGTAAACAAGAATACCCTGAAGACTCTGGCAGGAGCACTCATTCAGGGGTACTACGACTATGCTTGCACCTCATGGTACCAAAGCACCTCAAAGGCGCTAAAAACAAAATTACAAACATCTCAAAACAAACTGGTCAGACTACTGCTTGACCTTACTCCTAGAACCCACCTCACCCCTGCCCACTTTGACAACCTAGGATGGCTTAGAGTAGATGACAGAGTACAGCAACTTGCAATGGGCCTGGTCTACAAGATACACTACACGACCAAGGTACCCATGTACATGGCAAAATACTTCCCAAAGGTCAGTGAATACCACGATCACAACACCAGAGGGAGCTCCACAAATCATGTTAAACCCAGATTCGGCTCAAATAAGGGACTAAACACGTTTCGCAATTATGCCACATCAATGTGGAACGCCCTACCCAAAGCTGTAAAGGAATGTGGATCACTACCCACTTTCAAAACCTCTCTCAAGAGACACCTACGGGAGACTGCAATTCAACACTGGCCCCTGTAAATATCCTAACCCAACCCCCTCCAATGTACAGTCATTTACCTAGTATGGTTGTCAATAGTCCAATGTACAATTTTGTTTGTTTGTACAGAGTCTCCCCCCCCCCCCCCCTCAATGTACAGTTTTGCTTGTTTATACAGTGTGCCCCCCCCCCCCCCCCAACCACCTCCAATGTAAATTACCCAGTATGGTTGTCAATATCCCAGTGTACCCAACCCCCCCCCACCCAACCTCCTCCAATGTACAGTTTCTACGTCAAATGTATATACTCCCTTTTCTTGACTGCTTCTGTATCACAAACAGTACTGTATTTGCAAATCTGGTATGTCATAAATGTATAGATGTAGCAGTACTGACTATCTGTATGTCATGTATGTCCAGGGGAGGAAACTAACTTTTTGGCTTACCAGCCAACTGGCGAGTATCTGATTTTTTTTACCAGCCAAACAGATTTTTTACCAGACAAAAAAAATCGCTAATTGTGATAATTACTTCTTTGTATGTCAAGCCGCGTCAATGTTGTGTATGCATCTGGGTAGGCACACTGTGCCTTTAAGACAGCACGGTGGTCTTACGACAGTGCTGTCAAGTGTTGTGGTAACGTCAGTTGGGTTGGTGTGCTGTTGACGTTGTGTGCACAGTGCACTGGTTGAGCTAGCCCCTTTCGTGACTGCGATGTGCAAGCCAGGGGCTTTTGAGCATGAAATAAAATGTCTAACCTTACGTCGTAGTCCGGTGCTTTTTTGGAAACATTATAGTCATAACAGATATACACCTAGCTGGCTGCTTTGAGCACACGGGGCTAACGTTAGCTAGCAAGCACCTATATCTAAAACGCTAACTAGAAGCTAACCACCGTATACAGTTCCAGTAGACAACATTACACCTCTGATTTAAATGTGTCCTTAGTAATTATACTCGATGGTTGTACTAGGGTTGGATGCAGTTCCCCGTTGGTCAGTCTGTCTGTTTTCCATATTCTGCTGTGTTTAACGTTATCTGTTTGCGAGTGCTCCTGATGGCTAGCCTAGTAGTACCGCGGGACTTTTATTATTATTATATGTCCGCGAGTTGGCCAGTACTGCGCAAACGTTTATTAAACATTATATGTCCGCGGGTGGTCTTGTGCAGTGCTCTCGTGGCACTGTCAACTAAAGCGAACACTCAGAAGACGCGCACCGTTTGCCAGTGCAGTGATTGGAGAATGTTTTATTTTTTTGTATACTCGCCAGACTGGCGAGTGGTCTTCATGAATCACTCGCCAAACGTAAAAAATACTCGCATTTGGCGAGTAAAGTGGCCTAATTTCCTCCCCTGTGTATGTCATATATGTCCTGATGAATTGAAAATGGGGGACCCTGATGTAAACAAGACGAAAGTCTTTCTCTGGTCTGCATCCCCTTAACAATTGTGTGTATTGAGCTGTACTGTATTGTACCCATTCTGCAATCTGTTAATAAAGTTTTCAATCAATCAATCAATTCAATCAATCAATCATACATGTAGTACAGGCCTGGTGTACAGTAGGCACATACAGGCCTGGTGTACAGTAGGTACATGTAGTACAGGCCTGGCAGCATACAGTAGGTACATGTAGTACAGGCCTGGCAGCATACAGTAGGTACATGTAGTACAGGCCTGGTGTACAGTAGGTACATGTAGTACAGGCCTGGCAGCATACAGTAGGTACATGTAGTACAGGCCTGGTGTACAGTAGGCACATGTAGTACAGTGTACAGGCCTGTCATACAGTAGGCACATGTAGTACAGGCCTGGCGTACAGTAGGCACATGTAGTACAGGCCTGGTAGCATACAGTAGGTACATGTAGTACAGGCCTGGTAGCATACAGTAGGTACATGTAGTACAGGCCTGGCCGCAGAGCAGACACCGACTAGCAGCCGTTCAAACTGTCCCCGACAGGAGAGTCAAGGCGGCACTGTGTCCAGCAGTGAGGGAGGGGACTCAGTTCAAGCTTAACGTATACAGATTTAGAAAGACAGACGTTAGTAGTCACTGACGGGAGAGTTACAATGAACTGTCAGTCACCTAACAAATCAATAGACAGACAGACAGTAAAAGAAGAGCAGTCAGCTAGCTAGTCACAACGTCAATGCTGTTTATGATGAATTGAAAATGGGGGGACCCTGATGTAAACAAGACGAAAGTCTTCTCTGGTCTGCATCCCCTTAACAATTGTGTGTATTGAGCCGTACTGTATATTGTACCCCATTCTGCAATCTGTTAATACAATCAATCAATCGATCACTGCTGCGACTGCGAGGCTAGCCGTGCAGGGGTGTGATGCTACAGATGTGATGCTAACAGGGAGCTACAGCTACCTTCGCTCTTGCCGGTGATTCTGCAGCAGAGGCTCTGGAGCAGCACGTTGGGAGACTTTGCTCCAGGGCGGCCATGGCGGCGGCTTCTTCTCTTCTTCCCCCCCGTTAACGGAATAATAAATGTCACGGTTATACAACAGTGTTGTCAACTATAACTTAACTCCTCTCTCTCACTCCCCCAGCAGCCATTTTGACAGAACCCGCCGAAAGCAGCGTCTGTCGGCAGCAGCGTTGCTAGCTGAGGAGGGATGAAAACATTGCCCCCCCGGATAACTGTTTTACGAACAATGGTTCCGGCATGATAGGTTCCTACCCCCCACAGAACTCTGGAATTCTCTTTATAATGAGTTGAAGTACTGTAAAAATATTTTCCAACTAAAAAATACGTTTTAAAGACAGAACAATGAGAACATATGAACAGCAGGTATCAAGTTTCAAGTTCAAGTTCTTTATTAGTTGTCATACAGAAAGAAGTACAGAATACTTTTATACAAAATGCTTCTTTCTGTTTAGCTCCAGAGACTGTGCTAGACAAAAAAGATAAGTATAAAATAAAATAAGTATAGCAAGTAAAAAATAGAAGTCACGTACGTAGACACAAGTGTTCAGTATGTACGTACAATGTTCAATGCAGAGTAGAAGTAACTGAGTTACCATACAATATCCTATACAATATACTAATATACAATCTACTATATAGTGCAAAGCAGAAATGGGATGAGGTACAATTTAGGTACAATTTACAGTAAGGTGTACTGATGGGTTGTAGTGCAAATTATTTTCCAATCAATATAAAGTGTGTTTAGGTGTTCTAAAGTGTGTAGAGTGGGTGCTGCAGTGAGTTGTTTGTTTAAAGTGAGTGTGTGCGTGTGGATGTGTGTGCTGTGAGTGCATTTGATGGTTGTTGCATAGTGTTATTGTTCGTTGAGCAACCTGATGGCCTGGGGATAGAAGCTTCTTCTGAGTCTTTCTGTGCTTGCCATGAGACTCCGGTATCGCTTGCCTGACCGCAGCAGTTCAAAGAGGCAGTTGTTCGGGTGGCTCGAGTCTTTGATAATTCTCTTAGCCTTACCCATGCACCGCTTGTTGTAAATGTTCTGGAGAGTGGGAAGCCCCCCTCCAATTGTGCGCTCGGCTGAACGGGCCACTCTCTGTAGTCTGTTACGGTCTTGTGCAGTGCTATTCCCAAACCAGGAGGTGATATTGCCAGTCAGAATGCTCTCTATTGTACATGAGTAGAAGTTCTTAAGGATCTTCTGACTGACTTGGAACTTCCTTATGCGCCTGAGGAAGTAGAGCCTTCTTCACAACACTGTCAATGTGTGTGGTCCATGTCAAGTCCTCGGATATGTGTGCCACCCACACTATAGTAATCTATACTCTTTTTATTTCTTTATTATTATTCTTTATTCCGCCGATTTTGCAAACACAACTCCTGCCAGAGCGTTCGCGCCCCATACAAGTGAAAGGTATCAAAACGACCGGCTTGCTCCAAGTCACAGCGCTATTGCTTTTCGGAAAGTTAAATAAAATGCATTATTATCATTGTTATTATTAAGACCTGCAGCTAAAATGTTGTATTCAGTTCACTGCATGTAACGTATATCAGCACCACGCGCGTGGACAGCTCCGCCAGCGTTCTTGGGGTGCGCTGAGGTCTATAAGGGGATCTGGACCCCACCCTCCTTCTCTCCCCATCCTCCCTCTCTCTCTCTCTCTCTCTCTCTCTCTCTCTCTCTCTCTCTCTCTCTCTCTCTTTCTCTTGATCGCTGCCACTATGGGACAGAGAGAGGGAGGGAGAGAGTGAAAGAGAGAGGGAGAGAGAGAGAGAGAGGGAGAGAGTGAAGAGAGAGAGGGAGAGAGAGGGAGAGAGTGAAAGAGAGAGGGAGAGGGAGAGAGAGAGAGAGGGGAGGAGAGAGAGAGAGAGAGAGAGAGAGAGAGAGAGAGAGAGAGAGAGAGAGAGAGAGAGAGAGAGAGAGAGAGAGAGAGAGAGAGAGAGAGAGAGAAGGAGAAGAGAGAGAGAGAGACCTTGAACACAAGGGAACATACCTATTTTCAGAACACATACATGATGTTACTCCTCCGGTCGAAGACAATCCAAAAATATTAGTGCACGTGAACAACTCTCCCAAACCCAGAGACTATAGCTATCACATGTGTGATGTCATCACATAATTTATATAAGTATATAGCCCAGCAGGCAATGAATGAGAAAATATGGCATAGATTACACTGAGAGCACCTGCAGGGGAATGTTCTTGTGCCTGAATGTTTAGTTATTATAATTGATTAGTTTGTGCTTTTTTTTTTACATGTTTCTTTTTAATCTTCGAGTCCATCGCGCTCCTGTCGCTTGCCATGCAGGCCGCCATTGGAAAGGGCCAAGGCGAAATAGAATATAAATATATGGCTTTTTTTTAATGAGATCTGTGTCCTGTCTGTGTCTCAACAGGCCGGGGCAGGCCCGCGTCGCCCGGCTTGTTATTAACCCTTTCACTGCGGCGCACTATACCAAACGGTTAACCCTTTCACCGCGACAATACACAGAAGGTTTACCCTTTCACTGCCACACGACATCAGGTGGTTAACCCTTTCACTGACTGCACACAACATCAGGCGGTTAACCCTTTCACTGCCACACACCATCAGGTGGTTAACCCTTTCCACTGCCACACTACAGAAGGTTAACCCTTTACTATCACACTACCGACGGTAACCGTCGTCGGTAGTGTGATAGTAAAGGGTTAACCTGTGAATGAATGAATGAATGAATGAAACTTTATTTAACAGATTGCAGAATGGGTACAAATACAATACACAGTACGGCTCAATACACACAATTGTTAAGGGGATGCAGACCAGAGAAAGACATTTGTCTTCTTTACATAGCTAAAGCTAAGCTATACCTCAATTTTCTTTTGTACCAGCTGTATAGATACACTGAACAATTTTGTTATTTACACTTGTTTACGTACTTGACTTCTTGACTTCTATTTTATACTTATTATACTTATTTTATACTATCTTGTTATTATCTAGCACACTCTCTCAGGAGCAAAACAGAAAGAAACATTTCATGCAAATTATTCTGTATTTCTGCATGACAACTAATAAAGAAACTTGAAACTTGAAACACCAGGGTCCCTCATTTAGTGTGGCAGTGAAAGGGTTAAAAAAAAAAAAAAAAAAACTAATAAATTCCTCACAAGTCGGGGCATGAAGTGTTACTGTACACGGGGGCTGCAGACGCTAGAGTGCGCACACGCTCACCGTCCCAGACTCCCACCGACCCACCGCCGCGCACACCGACAGCTGCCGCCGGTCACCGCGCCGTGACGTCGAGGAAAGAAAAGCTCCTTTGCCTTCAGCTTCAGCCAAGACGATTACAACAAGGTGAGGAGGGAGAGAGAGAGAGAGATAATGGGAGGAGGAGAGACGGGAAAAGGAGCTTCTATAATATGACTGCACGGTGATCTATCCACAGTGACAGGGGGGGTGGTGCGCTTTATTATTATTATTATTATTATTATTATTATTATTATTATTATTATTATTATTATTATTATTATTATTATTATTATTATTATTATTATTATTATTATTATTATTATTATTATTATTATTATTATTATTATTATTATACACAAAAAAAACTCTCTCAAAACTATGAGATCAGCGCCTGAACTCCTGTGAACTCCTGGTGGTGGAGGTGAGGCAGATAGGATTACACCAGCAGCGGGACGGGACCGGCACAGAGAGAGAGAGAGAGAGAGAGAGAGAGAGAGAGAGAGAGAGAGAGAGCGAGAGAGAGAGAGAGAGAGAGAGGAGTGATGAACGCCAAAGACATGGAGAAGAAGAGGACAGAGGAGGAGGACAGAAGCTGATCTGAAGAAGAAGTGTGAGAAGGAGGAGGAGGAGGAAGAGGAGGAGGAAGAGGAGCAGGATGGGGATGGATTTAAGCACTCTCGGGAGCATTATCAGCCGATATGTAAGTTGTATATAACCGCTCTCTCTCTGGCTTCTATTCTGTGTATATTCACATATTCACCGTCCCATTACTCCTTCCACCCCCCGGGCCCCCGCCTATTATGGTTTGTCTCTCTCTGAGATAAACGGACCGATTGTTGGTGCGCGGCTCGTCAGGCGCGTTTATTGTAGTGGTTTCGAGTTGCGCAAGTATAGACGGAGGGGCGACTCATCCGGCTTAAGTTTCAGTCTTGAGAAGAGGAAGGACGAGAGAGAGGCATGGGGAAGTAGTGACTTGTTGTCGCGCCACGTCTTCTTCCCTGGGTGACTATGGGTCTATATTAAGTTAGACGAAATAGCACTGTTTGCCCTTTTAAAGTGATATTTCACTGTATAGTAGATGTGCTATAGATGTGCTATAGATGTGCTATAGATGTAGCAATGAATGAATGAATGAAAACTTTATTTAACAGATTGCAGAATGGGTACAATACAGTACGGCTCAATACACACAATTGTTAAGGGGATGCAGACCAGAGAAAGACTTTCATCTTGTTTACATCAGGGTCCCCCATTTTCAATTCATATTTCAAAGCAGTACTGTCTATTTGTATGTCGTGTTCGTGTATGTCATATATGTTATGATGAATTGAAAATGGGGGACCCTGATGTAAACAAGACGAAAGTATTTCTCTGGTCTGCATCCCCTTAACAATTGTATGTATTGAGCTGTACTGTACTGTACCCATTCTGCAATCTGTTAATAAAGTTTTCAATCAATCAATCAATCAATCAATCAATCAATAGTAGAACTTGTCAACTTACCTCTCTATGTAAAGGCATCTACTAGTAAACTATAGCGACCACTGCTGTCGTCTGCTGTCAACACCGTTCCTCCCAGGTATCCAGCTCCTCACTGACTCACCTCCATTCATTTGTGCAACTATACGTCCAAATATCACACTTCTGAAGTATAAACAAACTATACAACATTATTCTGGGTAATGTATTTTTCTGAGTCAAAGGTATAGCCAAGTTGTTTTTGTTTTTGTATACCTGATATTGTTGTTTTAAAATTAAGAGTATTTAAGAACAATTTCATCCATTCACTTCCATACATTTGTGGGACCTATATGTTTGAATATCATACTTCAATCTGAAGTATAAACAAACTACTTCTGTGAAGATTTCAATAAAAACAAGACAATTCTGAGTCAAAGGTATACGTCCGTACGTGTTTGTGTTGTTACGGATGCGTATTACCTTGAAAAATAAAACCAGAATGAATGAAAACTTTATTTAACAGATTGCAGAATGGGTACAATACAGTACGGCTCAATACACACAATTGTTAAGGGGATGCAGACCAGAGAAAGACGTTTGTCTTGTTTACATCAGGGTCCCCCATTTTCAATTCATAGTGACATTTATGACATACACAACATACATGACATTTATGGCATAGGGACATACATGATATACAGGTATATAGTACTGTTACATTTGTGACATATACGATATGCAAATATACAGTACTGTTACCCATAGATCCTAACAGAGAATTTATACATATGATGGGGAGGGGACTGTACATTAGCAGGGGGTGGGTGGGAGAAAAAATATACATACGGTGGGGAGAGAATATATACATACGGTGGGGAGGAGACTGTCTATTAGGAGGGGGTGGGGGGGTTGGACATTTACGGGGGCCAGTTTCGAATTGCAGCCTCCCGTAGGTGCTCTTTAAGAGCGGTTTTGAATGTGGGTAGGGATTCACATTCCTTTACAGCTTTGGGTAGGGCGTTCCACATTGATGTGGCATAATTGCGAAATGTGTTTAGTCCCTTGTTTGTGCCAAATCTGGGTTGCACATGATTTGTGGAGCTTCCTCTGGTGTTGTGGTCGTGGTATTCACTGACCTTTGGGAAGTATTTCGACATGTACATGGGTACCTGTGTGGTGTAGTGTATCTTGTAGACCAGGCCCGTTGCAAGTTGCTGTACTCTGTTGTTGACTCCTAGGTTGTCAAAGTGGGCAGGGGTGAGGTGGGTTCTAGGAGTCAGGTCAAGTAGTAGTCTGACCAGTTTGTTTTGTGATGTTTGTAATCTTGTTTTTAGCGCCTTTGAGGTGCTTTGGTACCATGAGGTGCAAGCATAGTCGTAGTACCCTTGAATGAGTGCTCCTGCCAGAGTCTTCAGGGTATTCTTGTTCAGTTTGTTGTAGGTGTGCTGTGTGTATCTTTGACCTGCATGGAATGTTGGGGTGTGGTTACCATGATTACCAGCTGCCTTGCTGGAGGAAAGATTCTAAACATTGTGTGAGAAGTTAACAGTTGTTCAAACAATACACCTCAAGTGACAATCTAGAATATGCTCAATACTCACAATTTGAAAACGGCAACAATAGATTAAAAAAAAAAAAAAAACCTTTGACTCAGAAACATATATTACACAGAATAATATTGCTGTATTGTGTGTTTATACTTCAGAAGTATGATGTTTAGGCTTGCTCCTCAAAATGAATGGACGTGAATGAGCAGCTTGACACCTGGGAGGAATGGTGGTGTTGACAGCGGTGGTCACTACAGTTTACTAGATGACTTTAAATAGAGGTAAGACGACTGCAGAAGTTTGACAAGCTCTACTGAAGTGAAATATCCCTTTAAGTTCTCAGACAGTTCCCATTGTTCTCAGTGTCATTGTATAGCTTTTGTCAAAATAGGTTCTAACCATGTCAATTACTGGGCCTCACAGTGCAGAAAGAGATTCCACCTGCGTGCCTGTTGGTCTCTCAGCTAGATCATTTATATATAATGTTGGTTAGAAAGGGAGAATAACTCTTGAAAATAGTATTAATTCGTTCGTCCAGCGAGCTCAAAGCATCAGAAGCCAGAAAAAAAGCAAAACTCAACAACAACATTCAATAATACTATTCCAGATTCACTTCACGACAAACGGATAGTATCCCATTGGGAATATCGTTCCAGCCAGGTTTCATGATGCACTCTCCTCTGGCTTCAGTTAGGAGCCTACTGGGAACTACAACCAGACCAGAGCAGCACTCAGTCACATGCATTATGTAATTTAGTGTGTCTCTCTCTCTCCCTCTCTCTCTCTCTCTCTCTCTCTCTCTCTCTCTCTCTCTCTCTCTCTCTCTCTCTCTCTCTCTCTCTCTCTCTCTCTCTCTCTCTCTCTCTCTTCAATTCAAATGGGCTTTATTGACATGGGAAACATACGTTTACATTGCCAAAGCCAAAGCCAAACAAAACAATCAAACAGAGAAATCAAAAGAAATCAGTACATTACGGAAGGAATTTCTTGTACAGTCTTTATGGTGGTTGTATTCCGTTGGATGTCCTTTTCTTGTCACAGCAGCTCACAAATCTGGCTGCTGTGTTTGCACATTTTTTTTTCTCCCAGTAGGTATGGGAGTTTTGAGTTATTGTCCATGTTTTCAAAGTCTCTTTGGGTGTTTTCAATTTGTGGGAAATATATGTCTCTGATGTCTTGGTATAGTGGGCAGGTTGTTAAGAAGTGGAGCTCGGTTTTCACCTCTTCTTGTGTGCAGTGGGTGCATATGCATAGTCTGTCTTCGCTTAGTTGGGAGCCAGGTCTGCCTATGGCGGCCTTTCTCGATGACTAGGCTGTGCTCGCTGAGTCTGTACCTAGTCAAGGATCTTCTTAGTTTTGGGTCAGTCACAATGCTCAGGTATTCTGCCACTGTGTACTCTCTGTTTAGGGCCAAATAGCATTTAAATTTGCTCTGGTTTTGGGTTGATTCTTTCCAATGTGTCAGATAGTTCTCTTTTTGTTTTCTTATAATTTGATTTAGTCCAGTGTGGTTTCTGTCTGGTGGCTCTGCTTGTGTTTGTGAGCAGAGTCCCAGAACCATCTGGCTGAGTGGGCATCTATCGAGGGTCTCTCTGTGGGTGAGGGCTATGTTGTGGAGTGTGTCTGGGTCACTTTCTTTTAGGTGATTGTGGAATTTAATTACTCTTTTTTGAATTTTGATGATTAGTGGGTATCTTCCTAGTTCTGCTCTGCATGCATTATTTGGTGTTTTCCGTTGGGTGCGGAGAATGGATTTGCAAAATTCTGCATGCAGAGTCTCAATTGGGTGTTTGTCCCATTTGGTGAAGTCTTGGTTTGCAAGTGGGCCCCAGACTTCACAACCATATAGGGAAATCGGTTCTATGACGGAGTCTAATATTTTGAGCCAGGTTTTGATTGGAATGTCTAACTTGATGTTCCTTTTTATGGCATAAAAAGCCCTTCTTGCTTTGTCTCTCAGGTCGTTCACAGCTTGGTTGAAGTTCCCTGTAGCACTGATGTTTAGGCCGAGATAGGTGTAGTTTTTTGTGTGTTCTAGGGAAATTGTGTCTAGGAGGAATTTGTATTTTTGTTGTTGTAGGCTGGGCCTTTTTTGGAATATCATAATTTTAGTTTTGTTTAGGTTTACTGTCGGTGCCCATGTCTGGGAGAATTTGTGCAGAAGGTCAAGGTGCTGTTGTAGCCCTTCTTTTGTTGGGGACAGCAGCACCAGGTCATCTGCAAACAGTAGGCATTGGACTTCTGTGTTTGCTAGGGGGATGCCAGGTGCTGTAGTTTGTTCCAATGTTTTTGCCAGTTCATTTATGTATATGTTGAAGAGGGTTGGACTCAAACTGCACCCCTGTCTAACCCCACGGCGTTGAGGAAAGTGTTTTTCCTCAAACCTCAGAGCACATGTGTTGTTGGTGTACATTGACTTTATGAGGTCGTAGGTTTTCCCTCCAATGCCACTATCTAACAGCTTGTACAGCAGACCCTCGTGCCAAATTGAGTCAAATGCTTTTTGGAAGTCAATGAAACAGGAGTATACTTAGCTTTTATTTTTATTTATTTGGTTGTCGATTAGGGTGCAGAGGGTGAGAATGTGGTCTGTTGTACGGTGATTTGGTAGGAAGCCAATCTGTGATTTGCTCAAGGTATTGTTGTTTGTGAGGAAATGTATGAGTCTGTGGTTAAGTCAAGTCAAGTCAAGAGTTTTAATTGTCACGGCATACAGGTATACAATGAAATGCGGGTGGTCTTGCCCGCAACGATGTGCAATACAGTGGTACAACATATAATAGAATCAAAAATGAAAAAACAACATTGTGCAGTAAACAGGTAACAGGTAACATGGAGTGACATCTCGGTATCTGTACATAGTTATTTACAGAGCATATGGGACATGCTAGTTAGCTTTGGTAGTGCAATACACTGTTCCTGTTATTCTAATTTAAAGTGTCCTTTCCTTTGGCCATAAGTGTGCGTGTGTGCGACATGAGTGTGTGCCCGCTCATGTTAAAGTGTTAAGTGGCTGCTCGTGTGTGAGCGTGCACAGCGTGCGTGTCGTGTGTGTGTTCATGTGTGCTTATGTGTGGATAGTTCAATGTTCTGAGCACTCAATGTTCATTGTTCATGGCTCTGATGGCCTGGGGGAAGAAGCTGAGCCTCAGCCGCTCTGTCCTAGTAGCTGGGGTTCGCAGGCGTCTGCCTGACCTCAGCAGCTGAAACAGGCTGTTATTGGGGTGGTGAGGGTCTTTCATTATCCTGCAGGCTCTGGATTTGCACCTCTTGTTGTATAGAACCTGCAGGGGGGGTAGTGCAATACCCGTGGTACGCTCGGCTGAGCGCACCACTCTCTGTAGGGCCTTCTTGTCCTGTGCCGTGCTGTTTCCATACCAGGCAGTGATGTTTCCGGTCAGGATACTCTCTACAGCTCCTGAGTAGAAGGACTGGAGTATCTTCCCCGATACTCTGAACTTCCTTAACTGTCTCAGGTGGTAGAGGCGCTGTTTCGCCTTCTTTACTACTGTGTCTATGTGTGTTGACCATGTCAGGTCCTCTGAGATGTGGACCCCCAGGTACAGGTTAATGATCATACAGAGGATTTTTCCAAGGTTGCTGTTGACACAGATCCCACGGTAATTGTTTGGGTCAGATTTGTCTCCCTTTTGTGGAGCGGTGGTATGAGTCCTTGGTTCCAAATATTGGGGAAGATCCCAGAGCTAAAGGACATTGTTAAGGAGTTTTAGTATAGCCAATTTGTTACGGTTTGTATGCGACCCCAATAGCACAACACAAGACAGGTATGAGAGTTAGCCAAAACAAGGGCATAATTTATTTACAACAAAA
Source organism: Notolepis coatsorum (assembly GCF_963971535.1). Classification (NCBI taxonomy): domain Eukaryota; kingdom Metazoa; phylum Chordata; class Actinopteri; order Aulopiformes; family Paralepididae; genus Notolepis; species Notolepis coatsorum. Next base: position 61,955,655 of record NC_140165.1, read on the forward strand.
AAGCGGCACTGTCCCTTTAAGGGAGAACAAAAATACACAGGTGAAACGAAAGTTCTGAGTCTGGTCCTGTTCAGACTCACCAGAACACTTGCCGACGGGCAACACAGCAAACAGGGGTCCATGAAAAAGGAGTGAGAACATAGGCATCCTCCCGTGGAAGCCTAGAGAGCGATGACGATGCCTCACACCACAGAACACTGCCGACGGACAACTCAGCAACCAGGACCCACGGAAAAGGAGTGAGAACATAGGAATCCTCCCGTGGAAGCATAGAGAGCGATGGCGATGTCTCACACCAGGAACGAGGCCCACGGAGAGAGAGAGTAGGGCAGTAGATGGCACGACGTCTCACCCCAGAGACGCAGCGGTAGATGGTAGCAACGGAACGACCTGGCCATGAGTGGAAGGCAGTCAGCAGTACTTGTAGTCTCCCGACGAGCTGACTGCTAACCACTCTCAGGTGCGTGAGGTGAATGTTCGGCACGCCCCCTCGTTGGGAAGCATGCAGTTCCTAACCAGCCCTCACACAATTGGAATTTGGAGTCTGTGAATATGATCATTTCATTTAGGATACCATCATGCTCCGCAGGCCTTCTTGGTTAAGTGATTTTATTTTGTCCTGTAGTTCTTGTAGTGTAATTGGGGAGTCTAACGGGTTCTGGTAATCTTTTATGGTTGACTCTAGGCGTTGTAGTTTATCTTGTATGTGTTTTTGCTGTTCATTATTTTGTATTGGGCTAAAGAGATTGGAGAAGTGGTTTACCCATACATCTCCATTTTGGATGGGTAGCTCCTCGTGGTGTTCTTTGTTTAGTTTGTTCCAGTTTTCCCAGAAGTTGTTTGTTTTGATGGATTCCTCTATATCTTGTAGCTGGTTTCTAACGTGTTGGTCCCTTTTTTTCTGACTGTTTTTGTAGTGTTTCAGTGTTTCACTGTATTGGAGATGTGTGTTCTGGTTGTCTGGGTCTCTGTGTTTTTGGTTTGATAGGTTCCTTCATTTCTTCCTGAGATTTTTACAATCATTATCATACCATTTGTCATGCATATTTTTATTTTTCCTCGCTTTTCTATTTGAGGCCTTTAGGTTGGATAAGGAAGCTGTAATGTCGAATATGTTATTGAGGTTTTCTACCGCCCCGTTTACGCTTTTGCTGTTGTGTTGGACGTTTTTTCCCAGGAATTGGTCTAGTTTTGATTGGACCTTTAGTAGCTTGATAGCGGATTGGAATGCTTCCATACTATTTTCTTTCCATTTGTAGTGTCTCTCTCTCTCTCTCTCTCTCTCTCTCTCTCTCTCTCTCTCTCTCTCTCTCTCTCTCTCTCTCTCTCTCTCTCTCTCTCTCTCTCTCTCTCTCTCTCTAATCGATAGGAAACAGTGGAGCCCTAGCATGAGCTCTGTATTATTATTATGGCTCATGGTGGTTATTGCATTAGGATGTACAGTAATGCGTTTGGCCCTAATCCAGCACGAGGGAGATAGAGAGGTGGGGGGGGGGGGGGAGACAGAGAGATAGAGAGAGGGAGAGAGAGAGAGTCAGACAGAGAAAGAGAGAGAGAGAAAGAGACAGAGAGAGAGTGAGAGAGAGCGAGAGAGACAGAGAGAGAGACAGAGAGAGAAAGACGGTTTTATAGGCAGCGTTGCAAGTGGTTTATAATAATGTTAAAACATATTACTGTGTATTAGAAGAGGATTGAGGAGAGTCACAGCTCACCAGCCCTGCTTCTACTGCTGTAGGACTCAGGGAGGCTGACTATATTCCTACCCAGTGCTTACCACAGGTCCCGAGGTCAGTAGGTAATCTGTTAACCCTTTCACTGCCACACTACAGAAGGTTAACCTTTCACTGCCACACTACAGAAGGTTAACCTTTCACTACCACACTACAGACGGTTAACCGTCTGTAGTGTGGTAGTGAAAGGGAACCGTCTGTAGTGTGTGGTAGTGAAAGGGAACCGTCTGTAGTGTGGTAGTGAAAGGTTAACCGTCTGTAGTGTGGTAGTGAAAGGGTTAACTATCTGTAGTGTGGTAGTGAAAGGGAACATCTGTAGTGTGGTAGTGAAAGGGTTAACCTTCTGTAGTGTGGTAGTGAAAGGGAACGTCTGTAGTGTGGTAGTGAAAGGTTAACCGTCTGTAGTGTGGTAGTGAAAGGTTAACCGTCTGTAGTGTGGTAGTGAAAGGTTAACCGTCTGTAGTGTGGTAGTGAAAGGGAACCGTCTGTAGTGTGGTAGTGAAAGGGAACCGTCTGTAGTGTGGTAGTGAAAGGTTAACCGTCTGTAGTGTGGTAGTGAAAGGTTAACCTGCTGTAGTGTGGTAGTGAAAGGTTAACCGTCTGTAGTGTTGTAGTGAAAGGGAACCGTCTGTAGTGTGGTAGTGAAAGGTTAACCGTCTGTAGTGTGGTAGTGAAAGGGAACCGTCTGTAGTGTGGTAGTGAAAGGGAACGTCTGTAGTGTGGTAGTGAATCAAATCAAATCAAATCGAATTTATTTATAGGGCCCGACAACACACGTTAATGTCCCCATGGGCCGTACAGGTCTTCTTTAAACAAGTCAAGAAGACAACATAACAATAAGTCAAGAACAGAACAAGAACACCATAGGGTCCAAACATTTTTTAGATGAATGCAAATAAATGAAAGAATGCAAGCACTCCCAGACATACCCCACGCGAAGGTAAGGAAAAACTCACTAAAACCTAACAATAGGGAAAAAAAGCTCCACAGGCAATGTGGAGGAGAGAAACCTTAGAAGGGCCGTTCAAGGGGGGATCTCCCTTCTTAGATGTCGGTGATAGTAGTGTTGCAGACGGACAGTTGGTAATGAAAGGTTAACCTGCTGTAGTGTGGTAGTGAAAGGTTAACCTTTGTAGTGTGGTAGTGAAAGGTTAACCTGCTGTAGTGTGGTAGTGAAAGGTTAACCTGCTGTAGTGTGGTAGTGAAAGGTTAACCTTTGTAGTGTGGTAGTGAAAGGTTAACCTGCTGTAGTGTGGTAGTGAAAGGTTAACCGTCTGTAGTGTGGTAGTGAAAGGTTAACCGTCTGTAGTGTGGTAGTGAAAGGTTAACCGTCTGTAGTGTGGTAGTGAAAGGTTAACCGTCTGTAGTGTGGTAGTGAAAGGTTAACCATCTGTAGTGTGGTAGTGAAAGGGAACCGTCTGTAGTGTGGTAGTGAAAGGGAACCGTCTGTAGTGTGGTAGTGAAAGGGTTAACCTTCTGTAGTGTGGTAGTGAAAGGTTAACCGTCTGTAGTGTGGTAGTGAAAGGTTAACCGTCTGTAGTGTGGTAGTGAAAGGTTAACCTGCTGTAGTGTGGTAAATGGTAAATGGCTGCTTTTTTATATAGCGCTTTTTATCCAAAGCGCTTTACAATTTTGTTCCTCACATTTGACCCATTCACTCACACATTCACACACCGACGGCGGAGGCAACAGTGCAAGGTGCCAACCTGCTCATCGGGAGCAATTAGGGGTTAAGTGTCTTGCTCAAGGACACATCGACACGCTGCCCGGTTAGAGTTAGAGTTTACATGTGCTGTTGATATGTTAGAGTTTACATGTTCTGTTGATATGTTAGAGTTTACATGTGCTGTTGATATGTTAGAGTTTACATGTGCTGTTGATATGTTAGAGTTTACATGTTCTGTTGATATGTTAGAGTTTACATGTGCTGTTGATATGTTAGAGTTTACATGTGCTGTTGATATGTTAGAGTTTACATGTGCTGTTGATATGTTAGAGTTTACATGTGCTGTTGATATGTTAGAGTTTACATGTGCTGTTGATATGTTAGAGTTTACATGTTCTGTTGATATGTTAGAGTTTACATGTGCTGTTGATATGTTAGAGTTTACATGTGCTGTTGATATGTTAGAGTTTACATGTGCTGTTGATATGTTAGAGTTTACATGTGCTGTTGATATGTTAGAGTTTACATGTGCTGTTGATATGTTAGAGTTTACATGTGCTGTTGATATGTCAGTGTTTACATGTGCTGTTGATATGTTAGAGTTTACATGTGCTGTTGATATGTCAGTGTTTGGGACATCTGTTCCTGGTGTTCCTGTCTGACATACTGTGCCGGGAGCACTGACACAAATATGTACATTTATGGAAAAGCAGTTGTAAAAAGTAGTTTTTTTTTAAGAGAAATATTTTGCATAGAAAACGTGGCAAAAATCGATGAAGAGGAAGATTACGCTTTCAAATTTGAAGAGGATGAAAACAGGAGCAGCATAGCTGGACCACATTGACATGACCTTTAGAGGTCGATGGATGGAGGGTGGAACGCTGCCAAGCACTGGAACACAAGCGTCACATAGAATGTTGACAGAGGGCCAACACAATGGAGAATTTGTGCGCTGGTGTTAAAAAGTTAATTGATAAAAGTCTGATGTAAATGTGGTAATATATGGTGACATGGATGTCAGGTCATACTGCCAGGCTGTAAGACTTTTCCTTCAGGAGCTAAGGTGTGCAGTTAGATTGGGTGTGTGTAGCCTTGTGGTGCAAACAACCTGCCTTCAAGATAAACACTGGCTTAAAGACAAACACACAAACACTGACAAACTGCCTCAAAGACAAACACTGCCTCAAAGAGAAACACACAAACACTGCCTTAAAGACAAACACTGCCTCAAAGAGAAACACTGCCTCAAAGAGAAACTCATTCA
>NC_140165.1:61960514-61981881 GCF_963971535.1 Notolepis coatsorum
TGTGCAATAATACAAGTAATAAGAGTAAGACATAGGTATAAGCATGGTAAGACATGCTAAGGTCCTGTGATCACTGTTAGCTACAGATGGGGCACTGGGTCTTATGTACACTACTATACATGCTATACTATACATCTACAGTTATAATATGTGTCCTTATGCTAGCTTGCTATCCATCTATTTACTATACAAGAACCACTCCCGTTCTTGTTTTTAAAGTGACCTTCCATTGTGTAAAGTGACCATAGTGTGAGCGTGTGCAGCATGTGTGTGTGTGTGTTCATGCTAAAGTGACTGCTAGTGTGTGAGCGTATATACAGTGTGTGTGTTGTGTGTGCTCATGTGTGCTTGTGTGTGGAGAGTTCAGTGTTCAAGGCTCTGATGGCCTGGGGGAAGAAGCTGAGCCGAAGTCTCTCTGTCCTAGTTGCTGGTGTTCGCAGGCGTTTGCCTGACCGCAGCAGCTGGAACAGGCTGTTGTTGGGGTGGTGAGGGTCTTTCATTATTCAGGAGGCTCTTGTTATATAAGACATGCAGGGTGGTAGTGCAATACCTGTAGTACGCTCTGCTGAGCGCACCACTCTCTGTAGGGCCTTCTTGTCCTGTGCCGTGCTGTTTCGAAACCAGGCAGTGATGTTCCAGTCAATGTGCTCTCTACAGCTCCAGGGCAGCAACGTGGGGAGGATGGTGTAGAACTTCCAGGAGAGTTAAAACCAGGGCGGCAGCAGAATAAACGTTAAAACCAGGGCGGTAGCAGAATAAACGTTAAAACCAGGGCGGCAGCAGAATAAACGTTAAAACCAGGGCGGCAGCAGAATAACGTTAAAACCAGGGCGGTAGCAGAATAAACGTTAAAACCAGGGCGGCAGCAGAATAAACGTTAAAACCAGGGCGGCAGCAGAATAACGGACAGAGTTTGATTGACAGGAGGGAAATAGGGCTGCAATTCTTTTTGATGTACAGCCTAATAGCAGCATAATCAAATAATTGTCATAGGGAAGATTTTCATGATGTGTGCAGCTGTCAGAATCCAGCTAGATAATCTAGATGAATTCCCTTCCGTCGGAATCTAGCTAGATAATCTTTCTGTCCCACTGAAAATCCATATAGAAATGTCTCGATCATTTGATCATCTGCGGTGGTTTATGGTAGAACGTCACGGCGGCCCGACGGCCGGCTGGTTAATGACAGTAAAGTTAATTAAATTACAACTAGACATAATTTTTTTGTTGTTGCTATAGGCATACAATATAACTGATTATTTAGCCCATTGATTTCTGCTTCATCCAACCGCAGGGTTTACATACGCAAAGCAGCTCTGTAACAAAACAACAGCTCTGTAACAAAACAACAACAGCTCTGTAACAAAACAACAGCTCTGTAACAAAACAACAGCTCTGTAACAAAGCAACAGCTCTGTAACAAAGCAACAGCTCTGTAACAAAACAACAGCTCTGTAACAAAACAACAGCTCTGTAACAAAGCAACAGCTCTGTAACAAAACAACAACAGCTCTGTAACAAAACAACAGCTCTGTAACAAAACAACAACAGCTCTGTAACAAAACAACAGCTCTGTAACAAAACAACAGCTCTGTAACAAAACAACAGCTCTGTAACAAAACAACAGCTCTGTAACAAAACAACAACAGCTCTGTAACAAAACAACAGCTCTGTAACAAAGCAACAGCTCTGTAACAAAACAAGAGCTTTGTAACAAAACAACAGCTCTGAAACAAAACAACAGCTCTGTAACAAAACAACAGCTCTGTAACAAAACAACAGCTCTGTAACAAAACAACAACAGCTCTGTAACAAAACAAGAGCTTTGTAACAAAACAACAGCTCTGTAACAAAACAACAGCTCTGTAACAAAACAACAACAGCTCTGTAACAAAACAACAGCTCTGTAACAAAGCAACAGCTCTGTAACAAAACAACAACAGCTCTGTAACAAAACAACAGCTCTGTAACAAAACAACAGCTCTGTAACAAAACAACAGCTCTGTAACAAAACAGCAGCTCTGTAACAAAACAACAGCTCTGTAACAAAACAACAGCTCTGTAACAAAACAACAGCTCTGTAACAAAACAACAACAGCTCTGTAACAAAACAACAGCTCTGTAACAAAACAACAACAGCTCTGTAACAAAACAGCAGCTCTGTAACAAAACAACAGCTCTGTAACAAAACAACAGCTCTGTAACAAAACAACAACAGCTCTGTAACAAAACAACAGCTCTGTAACAAAACAACAACAGCTCTGTAACAAAACAGCAGCTCTGTAACAAAACAACAGCTCTGTAACAAAACAGCAGCTCTGTAACAAAACAACAACAGCTCTGTAACAAAACAACAGCTCTGTAACAAAACAGCAGCTCTGTAACAAAACAGCAGCTATGTAACAAAACAACAGCTCTGTAACAAAACAGCAGCTCTGTAACAAAACAACAACAGCTCTGTTAAAAACACAGAGACCACAAGACAATCCAGACCCCCCCCCCCCCCCCCCCCAACACCACCTCCTCAACACCCCAACTGACGGCTGCTCCTGGAGGAGAAGATGCCGGCTCGTTGAACCTGTACTTCTCCTGTCAGCACTTTCATAAATAATTCACCGGATGCTGAGGACGAGGGATGAGGGAGTTGGGGGTGGGGGGTGGGGGGGTAGTATGCCTTCCTCCCTCTCCTCTCGCTCTCTTCATTCTATTGTCCTGTATTAACCCCTACATGTGCGAAACATGAGCTTCAAGATGTCTACCATCATCCCGGTACCAAAGAAACCCTCCCCAGCAGGTCTCAATGACTACAGACCGGTGGCACTCACCTCTGTGGCCATGAAATGTTTCGAGAGGCTGGTCAAGGACCACATTTGTGCCTCCCTCCCCAGCGATATGGACCCTATGCAATTTGCATACAGGCCAAACAGGTCCACTGACGACGCTGTCTCCCAGGTACTGCACAGCACCCTCTCTCACCTGGACCGTCAGAAGGGGGGCTATGTGAGACTGTTGTTCATTGACTACAGCTCAGCGTTCAACACCATAGTCCCCACCAGACTGGTGGACAAGCTGATCGAGCTGGGTCTGAGCTCCGCTCTGAGCGCCTGGGTACTGGACTTTCTGAGTGAAAGACCCCAGGCGGTCAGGGTGGGGGGTCAGACCTCCGACACCATCACCCTGAGCATCGGGTCCCCCCAGGGCTGTGTTCTGAGCCCCCTGCTGTACTCGCTATACACACATGACTGTGTGGCCAAGTTCAGCTCCAACTCCATAGTGAAGTTTGGGGACGACACTCGTGGTGGGGCTGATCTCGGACAACGACGAGAAGGCCTACCGGGAGGAGGTTGAGGTACTGGAACGCTGGTGCCAGGACAACAGCCTGCTCCTGAACATTGGTAAAACCAAGGAGCTGATCGTGGATTATAGGAGAGGACAGCAGGAGACACACACACCACTGAGGATAAACGGGGCTACCGTGGACAGGGTGAGCAGCTTTAAGTACCTGGGGGTCCACATCTCAGAGGATCTGACATGGTCAACACACATAGACACAGTTGTAAAAAAGGCGAAGCAGCGCCTCTACCACCTGAGACAGTTAAGGAAGTTCAGAGTATCGGGGAAGATACTCCAGTCCTTCTACTCTGGAGCTGTAGAGAGCATCTTGACTGGAAACATCACTGCCTGGTATGGAAACAGCACGGCACAGGACAAGAAGGCCCTAAAGAGAGTTGTGCGCTCTGCCGAGCGTACCACGGGTATTGCACTACCTCCCCTGCAGGTCCTATTCAAGTTCAAGTTCAAGTTCTTTAATAGTTGTCATACAGAAGTACAGAATACTTTCATACAAAATGCTTCTTACTGTTACGCTCCAGAGACTGTGCTAGACAAGATAGTATCAAATAACATAATAACATAATATAGCATGAATTTAGAAGAAGAAAATGAGGTCACAGTGTTCGGTATAGACATATGTACAATGTTCTGAGTTACCATATAATATACAATACACAATACTATGCAGTGTACTAATGTACAGTACTATCTAGTGCAAAGCAGAAATGGGATGAGGTACAATTTTAGGTACAATTTACAGTAAGGTGTACGAGTTGTACTGCAATCCTTCATCCATAAATATAAAGTGTGGGGAGTGGGTGCTACAGTGTGTTTGTTTAAAGTGGGTGTGTGCTATAAGTGTGTGGAGTGGGTGCTACAGTGTGTTTGTTTAAAGTGAGTGTGTGCGTGTGGATGTGTGTGCTATGTGCGTTTGGTGGTTGTTGTTGTGTAGTGTTCATTCATTGTTCGTTTAGCAGCCTGATGGCCTGGGGATAGAAGCTACTTCTGAGTCTTTCTGTGCTCGCCTTGAGACTCCTGTATCGCTTGCCTGACCGCAGCAGTTCGAAGAGGCAGTTGTTCGGGTGACTGGAGTCTTTAATGATTCTCTTAGCCTTGCCCTTGCAACGCTTGTAGTAAATGTTCTGGAGGGTGGGGAGCCCCCCTCCAATTGTGCGTTCGGCTGAACGTGTCACTCTTTGTAGTCTGCTTTGGTCTTTTGCAGTGCTATTCCCAAACCAGGAGGTGATGTTGCCGGTCAAGATGCTCTCTATTGTACATGAGTAGAAGTTCTTAAGGATCTTCTGGCTGACTTGGAACTTCCTTAGGCGCCTGAGGAAGTAGAGGCGTTGTCGTGCCTTCTTCACCACACTGTTAATGTGTGTGGTCCATGTCAAGTCCTCGGATATGTAGGCTCCGAGGTACTTGAAGCTGTTGACTCTCTCAACCGGTGCCCCGTCGATGCTGAGGGGGCTGTAGTCCTTGACCCCCGACCTCCTGAAGTCCACAATCATCTCCTTTGTTTTGCTGACGTTCAGGGAGAGGCTGTTTTCCTGGCACCATCCCGCCAGGACCTTGACCTCTTCCAGGTAGGCCCTCTCGTCGTTGGCAGAGATCAGGCCCACCACCACTGTGTCGTCAGCAAATTTGACGATTGTATTGCTACTCCGCTGAGCCACACAGTCGTGTGTGTACAGGGAGTAGAGGAGGGGACTCAGAACACAGCCCTGGGGGGCCCCTATGTTGAGGGTGATGGATGAGGAGGTGCAGTTGCCTGCTCTCACCACCTGGGGTCTGCCAGTCAGGAAGTCCAAGACCCACTGGCAGAGGTCATAGCCCAAGCCCAGGTCCCTGAGCTTGGCTATGAGTATGGAGGGGACTATGGTATTGAATGCCGAGCTGTAGTCGATGAATAGCATTCTCACATAGTTCCCCTGCCTCTTGTCCAGGTGTTATGCTGCTGTGTGCAGCACATGGGATATGGCGTCCTCCGTGGACCTGTTGGGGCGGTATGCAAATTGCAGGGGGTCCATGTTGATGGGGAGGGAGGAGCAGATGTAGCCCTTTACTAGCTTCTCAAAGCACTTCATGGCTATGGAGGTGAGAGCTACAGGGCGGTAGTCGTTGAGGCAAGCAGGCTTGGATTTTTTGGGTACAGGGATAATAGTGGACTTCTTCAGGCAGGTGGGGATGACAGCCTGTTCTAAGGACAGGTTAAATATGTCAGTGAATACTGGGGCCAGTTGGTCGGCACAGACTTTTAGGACGCGGCCGGGGATGCCGTCTGGACCTGCTGCCTTCCTGATATTCACTTTTTTAAAGGTCCGCCTCACCTCATGCTCTGTTACCCTGAACACTGCGCCTCCATCAGCAGCCGACCCCCCCCCCCCCCATTGCCGAGGCTTGTGAGCTGGTGTTGTTATTACCAGCATCAAACCTCGCATAGAAGGTATTGAGGTCATTTGCTAAGGAGATGTCACTGTTCAGTTTGAGGGAGGCGCCTTTGTAGTCTGTCATCGTTTTGAGCCCCTGCCACATAGCTCTAGAGTCAGCTTGTTCAAACTGGAGTTCAATTTTATCCCTGTAGCGTCGCTTGGCCTCTGACACTGTCCTCCTTACGTTGTATCGCGCCACCTTGTGGTCATTCATGTTGCCTGCCTCTAGGCCGTCGTTGTATGCTTTGGTGCGCTCTCTCAGAGCTTCATGGACGGATTTGTCTACCCAGGGTTTTTGATTTGGGTAAACTTTCATTTTGGTAGTGGGGATTGTTTCTTTCACCCTAGTACAAACATAGTCCAGCACTGTCTCCGTGTAGACATTAATGTTATCTGTGTCGCGGAACACATTCCAGTCTGTGTGGTGAAACACTGACCGGATCGTCTCCTCTGACGTCACATCCCATTTCTGCACCTCTCGCGAGACTACGGGAGTACTTTTAATTCTCTGTCTGTACTTTGGTGAAAGAAAGATTGATGCGTGATCTGACTTACCAAAGCCACTATCAGAATGAGCCTTGTAGCCACCTTTAAATTGCGTGTAACAGTGATCTAGGATGTTACCGCCTCTGGTGTTGCAAGTCACATGCTGATAGAAGTCAGGCAATACCTTTCTCAGATTGGCGCTATTGAAATCTCCCAGAACTAAAATGGCGGCGTTAACATTCGCCACTTGGATTCTATTTACCTCGTCGTGTAGTCTGGAGAGCGCAACCTTGTTGCTGGCTTGCGGTGGAATATACACTCCGACCAGGACGATCGCCGTTAACTCCCTCGGGAGGAAGAAAGGACGACACTTGATGGTTATATATTCCAGTTCTGGGGAGCAGTGGTTGGATAATTCCTTCACGTTCGTTGGATCGCTCCAATTTTTGTTAAACATGAAGGCAATACCTCCTCCACGTTGTTTACCGGACTCTGCTGATGTCCGATCCTTGCGATGGATAAAGAAGTGATCAGCCGGTTGAATTGCGTGGTCTGGGACGTCCGGCGTCAACCACGTCTCGGTGAAGCAGAGGACGTTGCAGTCCCTAACGTCTCTTTGATATTGAATCCTTGCTCGGATGTCATCCAGTTTATTGTCAATTGATTGTACATTGGCTAGCAATATACTGGGCAGTGGTGTACGGTGGCGTCTGGATCTCAGCCTGTTACGGATCCCAGCCCTCTTCCCTCGCCGTCTGGTTCCTCTGTTCCTGGGGTCTAGGAACAAAGGATCTGGTCCTGATCTCCGGAGAATTTCTTCAGGCCATTGATGTGGTTCGGAAAGCTGATCCAGTGAGTAATCCAGTTGGTAAGTTTCCCGTAATCCAATGTCTATGAGTGACTGACGGTCATATACATTAAATGCACCAACAGTGCAGTGCACTATACAACAAGAGGTGCAAATCCAGAGCCTGCAGAATAATGAAAGACCCTCACCACCCCAATAACAGCCTGTTCCAGCTGCTGAGGTCAGGCAGACGCCTGCGAACACCAGCTACTAGGACAGAGAGGCTTCGGCTCAGCTTCTTCCCCCAGGCCATCAGAGCCTTGAACAATGAACACTGAGGGTCACAGAACACTGAACCCTACACACACAAGCACACATTAGCACACACACGACACACACGCTGTGCACACTCGCACACTAGCAGCCACTTTAACATGAGAAAGCACTCAAGTTTCAAGTTCAAGTTTCTTTAATAGTTGTCATACAGAAGTACAGAATACTTTTGTACAAAATGCTTCTTACTGTTGCGCTCCAGAGACTGTGCATGACAAGATAAGTATGAAATAAAAACATAGTAAAAATTAGAAGAAAAAAAAAGAGGTCACAGTGTTCAGTTTAGACATATGTACAATGTTCGTAGACGTAGTTACCATACAATATACAATACTGTGCAGTGTACTAATATACAATACTATATAGTGCAAGGCATAAATGGACGAGGTGCAGTTTAGGTACAATTCACAGTAGGTGTACGAGTTGTAGTGCAAATCCTTTATCAATAAATATAAAGTGTAAGTGTGTTTGTGTGATCTAAAGTGTGGAGAGTGGGTGCTGCAGTGTGTTGTTTGTTTGAGTGAGTGTGTGTGTGCGTGTGGGTGTGTGTGCTGTGTGCATTTGATGGTTGTTGCATAGTGATTATTGTTCGTTTAGCGATTATTGTTCGTTTAGCAGCCTGATGGCCTGGGGATAGAAGCTCCTTCTGAGTCTTTCTGTGCTCGCCATAAGACTCCGGTATCGCTTGCCTGACGGCAGCAGTTCAAAGAGGCAGTTGTTCGGGTGGCTCGAGTCCTTAATAATTCTCTTAGCCTTCCCCTTGCACCGCTTGTTGTAAATGTTCTGGAGGGTGGGAAGCCCCCCTCTAATTGTGCGTTCGGCTGAACGTGTCACTCTTTGTAGTCTGCTACGGTCTTGTGCAGTGCTATTCCCAAACCAGGAGGTGATGTTGCCGGTCAGGATGCTCTCTATTGTACATGAGTAGAAGTTCCTAAGGATCTTCTGACTGACTTGGAACTTCCTTAGGCGCCTGAGGAAGTAGAGGCGTTGTCGTGCCTTCTTCACAACACTGTCAATGTGTGTGGTCCATGTCAAGTCCTCGGATATGTGGGCTCCGAGGTACTTGAAACTGTTCACTCTCTCAACTGGTGCCCCGTCGATGCTGAGGGGGCTGTAGTCCTTGACCCCCGACCTCCTGAAGTCCACAATCATCTCTTTTGTTTTGCTGACGTTCAGGGAGAGGCAGTTCTCCTGACACCACTGTGACAGGTTCTCTACCTCTTCCAGGTAGGCCCTTTCGTCGTTGGCAGAGATCAGGCCCACCACTACTGTGTCATCAGCAAATTTGATGATGGTGTTGTTGTTCCGCTGTGCTACGCAGTCATGTGTGTACAGGGAGTAGAGGAGGGGGCTCAGAACACAGCCCTGGGGGGCCCCTATGTTGAGCGTGATGGATGAGGAGGTGCAGTTGCCGGCTCTTACCACCTGGGGTCTGCCCGTCAGGAAGTCCAGGACCCACTGGCACAGGTCATAGTTCAAGCCCAGGTCCCTGAGCTTGGCTATGAGTTTGGAGGGGACTATGGTATTGAATGCTGAGCTGTAGTCGATGAACAGCATTCTCACATAGTTCCCCTTCCTCTTGTCCAGATGTGATGCTGTGATGCTCACTCATGCTGCACACGCCCACACTTATGGACACAAAGAAAGGTCACTTTAAAAATAGTATAGTAACAGTGTATGGCACTACCTAGGGACCTAGCATGTCCTTCATGCTCTGTAAATAACTATGTACAAATACCGTGATGTCCCACTATGTTACCTGTTTATTGCACAATGTTGTCTATTGGATTCTATTATATGTTGTACTACTGTATTGCACATCGTTGCGGGCAAGACCACCCGCATTTCATTGTATACTTGTATGCCGTGACAAATAAAACTCTTGACTTGACTTGACTTGACACCCCACATTAGAAGTTGTGTGGAAAGGTCAAAGGTCACAGCGGTGTCGTTTTCTTGCGTTCAAGCGCCTTAAAAGGGGGAATTCCGGTATTTTCAAACCCGGACCACATTTTCCCATCGTCTGGCGTCTAAATGAATAACGAGGACAACATTTGTTGTAATTGGTCCAGTATTGAGAGCTATGGCTTCAGCCTGTCATGTGACACACAGGGCGTTCAGGCTCACAGCACCTCCACTGGAAGAGCGTTGTGTTTATTTACACTGACTCAGTTGGAACAAGTGTTTCCTTTGCTCCAGTCTGGCTCCAACAGAAGTCTCTGGAAGCCGCTGAGGCTTCAGTAGTTGCCTGAGTGAGTTGGTGAGATTATCTAAAATATAATATACAACAAGGATTTGTGTTGTTAGCACATATACTAGTTGTAACAACAACACTTCGAGCCACACTTGAGACACAGTGGGGAGGTAACGTTATTAAAGTTATTGTGTTGAGAGACAGAGGGGAGGTAACGTTATTAAAGTTATTGTGTTGAGACACAGAGGGGAGGTAACGTTATTAAAGTTATTGTGTTGAGACACAGAGTGGAGGTAACGTTATTAAAGTTATTGTGTTGAGACACAGAGTGGAGGTAACATTATTAAAGTTATTGTGTTGAGACACAGAGGGGAGGTAACGTTATTAAAGTTATTGTGTTGAGACACAGAGGGGAGGTAACGTTATTAAAGTTATTGTGTTGAGACACAGAGGTAACGTTATTAAAGTTATTGTGTTGAGACACAGAGTGGAGGTAACGTTATTAAAGTTATTGTGTTGAGACACAGAGGGGAGGTAACGTTATTAAAGTTATTGTGTTGAGACACAGAGGTAACGTTATTAAAGTTATTGTGTTGAGACACAGAGTGGAGGTAACGTTATTAAAGTTATTGTGTTGAGACACAGAGGGGAGGTAACGTTATTAAAGTTATTGTGTTGAGACACAGAGGTAACGTTATTAAAGTTATTGTGTTGAGACACAGAGTGGAGGTAACGTTATTAAAGTTATTGTGTTGAGACACAGAGTGGAGGTAACGTTATTAAAGTTATTGTGTTGAGACACAGAGGGGAGGTAACGTTATTAAAGTTATTGTGTTGAGACACAGAGTGGAGGTAACGTTATTAAAGTTATTGTGTTGAGACACAGAGGGGAGGTAACGTTATTAAAGTTATTGTGTTGAGACACAGAGGTAACGTTATTAAAGTTATTGTGTTGAGACACAGAGGGGAGGTAACGTTATTAAAGTTATTGTGTTGAGACACAGAGGGGAGGTAACGTTATTAAAGTTATTGTGTTGAGACACAGAGTGGAGGTAACATTATTAAAGTTATTGTGTTGAGACACAGAGGGGAGGTAACGTTATTAAAGTTATTGTGTTGAGACACAGAGGGGAGGTAACGTTATTAAAGTTATTGTGTTGAGACACAGAGGGGAGGTAACGTTATTAAAGTTATTGTGTTCAGACACAGAGGGGAGGTAACGTTATTAAAGTTATTGTGTTGAGACACAGAGGGGAGGTAACGTTATTAAAGTTATTGAAGTTATTGTGTTGAGACACAGAAACTGGATGAACAGAGACTGGATGAACAGAGACCTCCTGAACAGAGACCATAAGAAGCACATAAACACCAAGATGGTGGACATGACACCGAGAGCACCTGGGAGAATGTGCTGCGTGGGCACATGGTGGTACATGGTGGTACATGGTGGGCACATGGTGGGCACATGGTGGGCACATGGTGGTACATCGTCTGCAAAGCACTGCATTAGATACGACACGGTTCAGACCCAGTTCACGTGTGAGATGTAAGTGAGCTCTCCTCCCTGTAAGACGTCTGCGCCTTCTCCTCGCCATCTAGCGGAGATCACCGCTCACGCCTTGAGAAACGAAAACCGCCAATTAAAGCATAATGTATGCGGCGCGGACGGAGAGGGAGAGAGGCGGGAGGCGAGAGTGAGGATGGATGCTGTGAGAGAACAAAGACAGGTCCTGAGAGCGGCCCAGAGGAAGTACAGAAAGTCACGCCTCACTGCTGACATCGACACACATCACAACCTCTTGTTAACGCTCTCCAAAACCATTACTAATGCCAAAGCTTCCTTCTTTCACCATGGGATCGAGGCCTCTGCCAAGAACCTTCGCAAACTGCATGCTACCATGTCCTCCCTCCTCACCCCCCCCCCCCCCACCCCCTCCTCCCTCATCTCTCTCTCTGCCGAAGACTTTGCGATCTTCTTTGAGGAAAAAGAACATCCGCAGCTCCTTCTCCCAACCCCCACCCATTCCACATAGTGAATCGAGAACCTCATCCTTCACTCTGCCACCCCACAAAGCTCTCCGCCAGGGCTCTATACTCCTCCTCCTCATCGTCGTCGGTGATGTAGCTTACGATGGAGGAGTCGTCGGAGAACTTCTGCAGGTGGCACCCGTTTGAGTTGTGGCAGAAGTCTGAGGTATAGAGGGTGAAGAGGAGAAGTGACAGCACAGTTCCTTGGGGGGTGCCGGTGTTGCTCACCAGTACGTCAGCCTGACTGTCCTGTAGTCTGACGTACTGCGGTCTCTCAGTGAGGTAGTCCTTGATCCAGGCCACCAAGCCGTGCTCCAGCTGCATCACGGAGAGCTTCTCTGCCTGCAGTGATGGCTGGATGGTGTTGAAGGCGCTGGAGAAATCGAAGAACATAATCCTCACTGAGCTGCGCGGCTTACTTATCCTAACCCTAACCATAACTATAACCATAACCATAACCGTAACTATTTCAGGGTGATATGTCCTCACTTTCTCCAAAAAAATCATTCACTAATGTCCAGAACTCAAATTGGTCCTCACAAATATAGGCATACATGTAAACACACACACACACACACACACACACACACACACACACACACACACACACACACACACACACACACACACACACGCACACACACACACACACACACACACACACACACACACACACACACACACACACACACACACACACACACACACACACACACACACACACACACACACACACACACACACACACACACACACACACACACACACACACACACACACACACAAAGCATTTTTACCACTCTTTGTTTCCACAGCCAAGATCTTGAAATGAACAGGGGACTAAAGGGCCCTTTAAAGTGTAGACAAGGTCCCTGAAACTGCCCCCTAATAAACCTGAGTATACACTTTGTTCATGTGTTTCAAGTTTCTTTAATAGTTGTCATACAGAAGTACAGAATACTTTTGTACAAAATGCTTCTTACTGTTGCGCTCCAGAGACTGTGCATGACAAGGTAAGTATGAAATAAAAACATAGTAAAAATTAGAAGTAAAAAAAGAGGTCACAGTGTTCAGTTTAGACATATGTACAATGTTCGTAGACGTAGTTACCATACAATATACAATACTGTGCAGTGTACTAATATACAATACTATATAGTGCAAGGCATAAATGGACGAGGTGCAGTTTAGGTACAATTCACAGTAGGTGTACGAGTTGTAGTGCAAATCCTTTATCAATAAATATAAAGTGTAAGTGTGTTTGTGTGATCTAAAGTGTGGAGAGTGGGTGCTGCAGTGTGTTGTTGTTTGAGTGAGTGTGTGCGTGTGGGTGTGTGTGCTGTGTGCATTTGATGGTTGTTGCATAGTGATTATTGTTCGTTTAGCGATTATTGTTCGTTTAGCAGCCTGATGGCCTGGGGATAGAAGCTCCTTCTGAGTCTTTCTGTGCTCGCCATAAGACTCCGGTATCGCCTGCCTGACGGCAGCAGTTCAAAGAGGCAGTTGTTCGGGTGGCTCGAGTCCTTAATAATTCTCTTAGCCTTCCCCTTGCACCGCTTGTTGTAAATGTTCTGGAGGGTGGGAAGCCCCCCTCTAATTGTGCGTTCGGCTGAGCGTGTCACTCTTTGTAGTCTGCTACGGTCTTGTGCAGTGCTATTCCCAAACCAGGAGGTGATGTTGCCGGTCAGGATGCTCTCTATTGTACATGAGTAGAAGTTCCTAAGGATCTTCTGACTGACTTGGAACTTCCTTAGGCGCCTGAGGAAGTAGAGGCGTTGTCGTGCCTTCTTCACAACACTGTCAATGTGTGTGGTCCATGTCAAGTCCTCGGATATGTGGGCTCCGAGGTACTTGAAACTGTTCACTCTCTCAACTGGTGCCCCGTCGATGCTGAGGGGGCTGTAGTCCTTGACCCCCGACCTCCTGAAGTCCACAATCATCTCTTTTGTTTTGCTGACGTTCAGGGAGAGGCAGTTCTCCTGACACCACTGTGACAGGTTCTCTACCTCTTCCAGGTAGGCCCTTTCGTCGTTGGCAGAGATCAGGCCCACCACTACTGTGTCATCAGCAAATTTGATGATGGTGTTGTTGTTCCGCTGTGCTACGCAGTCATGTGTGTACAGGGAGTAGAGGAGGGGGCTCAGAACACAGCCCTGGGGGGCCCCTATGTTGAGCGTGATGGATGAGGAGGTGCAGTTGCCGGCTCTTACCACCTGGGGTCTGCCCGTCAGGAAGTCCAGGACCCACTGGCACAGGTCATAGTTCAAGCCCAGGTCCCTGAGCTTGGCTATGAGTTTGGAGGGGACTATGGTATTGAATGCTGAGCTGTAGTCGATGAACAGCATTCTCACATAGTTCCCCTGCCTCTTGTCCAGATGTGATGCTGCTGTGTGCAGCACATGGGCTATGGCGTCCTCCGTGGACCTGTTGGGGCGATATGCAAATTGCAGAGGGTCCAGGTTGATGGGGAGGGAGGAACAGATGTAGCCCTTCACTAGCTTCTCAAAGCACTTCATGGCTATGGAGGTGAGGGCTACAGGGCGGTAGTCGTTGAGGCAAGCGGGCGTAGATTTTTTGGGTACAGGGATGATGGTGGACTTCTTCAGACAGGTGGGGATGACGGCCTGTTCCAAGGACAGGTTGAAGATGTCAGTGAATACCGGGGCCAGTTGGTCGGCACAGACTTTTAGGACGCGGCCGGGGATGCCGTCCGGTCCTGCTGCCTTCCTGATATCCACTTTTTTAAAGATCCGTCTCACCTCATGCTCTGTTACCCTGAACACTGAGTCTCCATCAGCAGACCCCCCCCCCCCATTGCCGTGGTTTGTAGGCTGGTGTTGTTATTCACAGCCTCAAACCTCGCATAGAAGGAGTTGAGATCATTTGCTAAGGAGATGTCACTGTACTGTACTTTACTGTGTTCACGCTGTTTTCTCCTTGAGATGACGTTACTCAAGAGAGTTTGCTAAAAATGGTCCTAGTCCCCCCATGGGCCTCCATAGTTCATTCTGTGGCGGAGAGCGGGCCAGTCCACACAGTACAGTACAGAGTTCTGAGTGTAATCCTAACTCTAACCTAATGTTACAATAACCACACAGTACAGTACAGAGTTCTGAGTGTAATCCTAATCCTAACCTAATGTTACAATAACCACACAGTACAGTACAGAGTTCTGAGTGTAATCCTAATCCTAACCTAATGTTACAATAACCACACAGTACAGTACAGAGTTCTGAGTGTAATCCTAATCCTAACCTAATGTTACAATAACCACACAGTACAGTACAGAGTTCTGAGTGTAATCCTAATCCTAACCTAATGTTACAATAACCACACAGTACAGTACAGAGTTCTGAGTGTAATCCTAATCCTAACCTAATGTTACAATAACCACACAGTACAGTACAGAGTTCTGAGTGTAATCCTAATCATAACCTAATGTTACAATAACCACACAGTACAGTACAGAGTTCTGAGTGTAATCCTAACTCTAACCTAATGTTACTTTAACCACAAAGTCAGAGAAGATAGACATTGGTAGGGGTGGGACACACGATAGTATAACAATGCCATATATTTTAGATATTGCAATATATTGTGATTTATTACCCCCAATGAACTGCTGTATCTAATCAGATAATGTTTTCAGTGTGTTCACCTCATTTTAAAATGTAAATGTTGATACTTGGCGTCAGAATATATATATAATGATATAATGTCCTATTCTATCCCCAGGCCATCAGGATGCTCAACGACAATAACACGATGTAACAAACCATCAAATACACTCACAGCAGCACACATCCACACACTTTAAACAAACAACTCACATTACTCACTTTACCCTCTTTAGACACTTTATATTGATTGGTAAAGAGATTTGCACTACAACTCATACCTCATTGCACCTTACCCCAAGTTGTACCTCATCCCATTTCTGCATTGTAATGTATACTGTATTGTAACTCAGTTACAACTTGTTTCTCCTCTGTATTGTATATTGAACACTTTTGTTTACACTTTGTTTACGTACTTGACTTTCTATTTTATACTTTATCTATTTTTATCGAGCACGCTCTCGGGAGCAAAACGGAAAAAAGCATTTCATGGAAAAGTATTCTGTATTTTTGTATTAATAAAGAAACTTGAACTCGAAGGCGCACAAAATATCTCTAAATATCTCAATATATATCGAACAACATCGATTCCATAAGAGGACGTTTGTTCATCGACACGTCGCAGAGCACAACAATAACATGGTAAAAGCACTCGGCGTGACTTCCTGTCAGGTGATCGGTGTCATGGCCGCCTCGAGTCCGTCCGGCCCCATCTAAAGCACCGTGTATACTGTGGACACGAAGGGACCGCAGTGTCCTCAGGGCCCTCCCTCCCAGGCTGCTCGGGGGGGAAACTGGGGCATGTTGATCCAGAATGGCTCCATCAGAGCAGAGCCACTGACCCGTTCTCCCAAAAGGTTCTGCCGTTTCAAACAGGATCTTTTTTCTTTACCCGGCCTGCGCTCTCATCCCTCTATCCCTCCCCCATCCAACCCTGCACTATCATCCCTCTACCCCTCCCTCTATCCCTCCCCCATCCAACCCTGCACTCTCATCCCTCTACCCCTCCCTCTATCCCTCCCCCATCCAACCCTACACTCTCATCCCTCTACCCCTCCCTCTATCCCTCGCCCATCCAACCCTGCACTCTCATCCCTCTACCCCTCCCTCTATCCCTCCCCCATCCAACCCTGCACTCTCATCCCTCTACCCCTCCCTCTATCCCTCCCCCATCCAACCCTGCACTCTCATCCCTCTACCCCTCCCTCTATCCCTCCCCCATCCAACCCTGCACTCTCATCCCTCTACCCTCCCTCTATCCCTCCCCCATCCGACCCTGCACTCTCATCCCTCTACCCCTCCCCCATCCAACCCTGCGCTCTCATCCCTCTATCCCTCCCTCTATCCCTCCCCCATCCGACCCTGCACTCTCATCCCTCTACCCTCCCTCTATCCCTCCCCATCCGACCCTGCACTCTCATCCCTCTACCCCTCCCCCATCCAACCCTGCGCTCTCATCCCTCTATCCCTCCCTCATCCCTCCCCCATCCGACCCTGCACTCTCATCCCTCTACCCCTCCCCCATCCAACCCTGCGCTCTCATCCCTCTATCCCTCCCTCTATCCCTCCCCACCATCCGACCTGCACTCTCATCCCTCTATCCCTCCCCCATCCAACCCTGCGCTCTCATCCCTCTACCCCTCCCTCTATCCCTCCCTCTATCCCTCCCTCATCCAACTCTGCACTCTCATCTCTCTATCCCTCCCTCATCCAACCCTCATCCAACCCTGCACTCTCATCCCTCTATCCCTCCCTCATCCAACCCTCATCCAACCATGCACTCTCATCCCTCTATCCCTCCCCCATCCAACCCTCATCCAACCCTGCACTCTCATCCCTCTACCCCTCCCTCATCCAACCCTCATCCAACCCTGCACTCTCATCCCTCTATCCCTCCCCCATCCAACTCTGCACTCTCATCCCTCTATCCCTCCCTCATCCAACCCTCATCCAACCCTGCACTCTCATCCCTCTATCCCTCCCCCATCCAACTCTGCACTCTCATCCCTCTATCCCTCCCTCATCCAACTCTGTGCTTTCATCCCTATATCCCTCCCTCATCCAACCCTCATCCAACCCTCATCCAACCATGCACTCTCATCCCTCTATCCCTCCCCCCATCCAACCCTGCACTCTCATCCCTCTATCCCTCCCTCATCCAACTCTGTGATTTCATCCCTATATCCCTCCCTCATCCAACCCTCATCCAACCCTCATCCAACCCTGCACTCTCATCTCTCTATCCCTCCCTCATCCAACCCTCATCCAACCCTGCACTCTCATCCCTATATCCCTCCCTCTATCCCTCCCTCATCCAACTCTGCACTCTCATCTCTCTATCCCTCCCTCATCCAACCCTCATCCAACCCTGCACTCTCATCCCTCTATCCCTCCCTCATCCAACCCTCATCCAACCCTGCACTCTCATCCCTCTATCCCTCCCTCATCCAACTCTGTGCTTTCATCCCTATATCCCTCCCTCATCCAACCCTCATCCAACCCTCATCCAACCCTGCACTCTCATCCCTCTATCCCTCCCTCATCCAACCCCTCATCCAACTCTGCACTCTCATCCCTCTATCCCTCCATCATCCAACCCTCATCCAACCCCCATCCAACTCTGTGCTCTCATCCCTCTATCCCTCCCTCATCCAACCCTCATCCAACCCCCCATCCAACCATGCAGCCTCATCCCTCATCCAACCCTCATCCAACCACTCATCAAACCCTCATCCCTCCCTCATCCAACTCTGCGCTCTCATCCCTCTATCCCTCCCTCATCCAACCCTGCAGCCTCATCCAACCCCTCATCCAACCCTGTGTATGCCTGTATCTTGTGATACAATTATCATGGTGCTATTTCAAAATAATGCATTTAATTTTACTTTTGTAATAAAGGGGAAAAAAAATATGAATAAAAAAATATAGTGTATTTTTTATGTTTATGATTATGTAATATATTGTAGACGACGAGTAAACTCACAGACCTTTGCATGGATGTATGGCGTATATACCTTCATATTCTGTATACCTCCCAGCCACTAGGTCATTGTCAATCGACCAAATCCCAAAAGTGATGACATCACAATAGACAGCCCTCTAGACTGTCCCTAGTCCACATCCATACCTCGTAGAGGGAAAATCCACCCTCAAATCGAATTTATATCTTTATAATACTGTACAGCTCAGTTTTGGTTTTGTGAATACAAACAATTATTGGCTCGAGCTGAACGCTGGAGAGATGAGAGCGCTGATGTCTCCTGTCGCTGCTCCATATAGATGGTGAATAAATAATGGGACAATGTCCAGGACACTATGACAGTAACCATGGTGATTTAACTAGGACACTATGACAGTAACCATGGTGATTTAACTAGGACACTATGACAGTAACCATGGTGATTTAACTAGGACACTATGACAGTAACCATGGTGATTTAACTAGGACGCTATGACAGTAACCATGGTGATTTAACTAGGACACTATGACAGTAACCATGGTGATTTAACTAGGACACTATGACAGTAACCATGGTGATTTAACTAGGACGCTATGACAGTAACCATGGTGATTTAACTCTATGACAGTCACTCACTAATTCATAGTCAATGGACCAAATGCAGAAATGTCACTTGATGACGTCACAATTCAAGCCTCGATGCTCTGATTTCCAGCTCAGGGAGACTGATTTAAAGGAACATGCCAACATTTTGGGAAATTAGCTTGACCTCTCTGTCTGGAGGAGACGATAAGCTCATTTCCCAAGATGTTGGCGTGTTTTTTTTTAAGGGAAATGGGAAGTAGGGAGGGGATATTGCACATGTAGACAACAACATTCATTTTGGACCTAAACTAATATGTATTCAATGATAAATTCAATAATCAACCTTTTTTAGGGAAATGTAATAGCTCTGTGGATGTATTCTTCAAATGTCTACACACAAATGTTATCTATAGCACCTTTTAACAGATCATTGGAACGCTACCCCCTACTGTAGGTTCTACTTTAGGGTAGATGTTCAGCGGACCGGGCCATTCGCTTTCTACAGAAGGAACCAAGACAATAAGAACAGCAGCAGCAAACTTGGGGACGTCAGCTCCTAACTTTGGGCTATTTCTGAAGCGTCAGACGGCACCGGAGGGGGAGACATCCTCCAGTCGAACCCCTGATCAGCCTCCTTATCTGCCTCTGTTAGCCTCTCCTTATCTCCCTCTGTTAGCCTCTCCAACCAGGTCTTATCTTGGCACCGGACACTAATTAACAGGGATTACACTGAGGTCCTCTCTGTGCAGCCCTGGACCGCTATACTGGCCAAGAATTCAACCCTTACCCCATTTCGGAGTGTGTGTCCGCGGGGAGATTACCAGCCTGCTGACACCCCACCACCACAACCACCACCACCACCACCACCACCACCACCACCACCACCACCACCACTATCATTATTACACTATTTTGCGGCCCCCCAGATGATTTAAAAAAAAAATCCCCAAAAAAGATCATGTCATCACAAACACTGGCATTTAAAGGGTACAAATAAAACAATTCCTGCACCAGAATGCAGGAAATGAAGTCTTTGTAACACAAAATGTCCTGGTGGGGGACCCCCAGACCCCCTGCTTAAAAAGTGGCCTGACTGGGGCTATATGTTGCACTATATTTCCTGGCCTGAATGATTTCCCCAGTCCGGCCCTGGTTAAAAGCCTCCAATGCTTATTAGTGTCTGTGCGTTTGAACGTTTGCATGTTTCAACCATACATTTCCATTAAAAAAAATAATAATACTTGAAACCCTTTTTGTGTGGAATATTTGATGCGGCCCAGCCTCACCCAGACTCTACCTCCAGCGGACCCCAGGTAAATTGAGTTTGAGACCCCTGATCTAGAGTGAGGTACTAGGGCTGACCTTCTAATTCATTTTTGGAATTCGAAGCTTCGGGGCCGAGATTCGATTTTGATTTGAAGCTTCGAGATAAAAGAATATATATATTGAACGTGCTGTATCCAACCAACTTACTGCTTATCTCTTACAGAATTACCTCCTAGACCCTAATCAGTCAGGCTTCCGGACTGGCCACTCCACAGAAACGGCCCTCATTGCGGTCAGATCCTCCTCGCGGCCCTCGCAGGAATGGGAGTGGCTGGCTCTGCGCTGACATGGCTGACATCATACCTCAATGACCGCTCCTACCAAGTGTCATGGAGACCGACCTTTCCATCACAGTCGAGAATGCAGCTGTGACCGTGTCCCCGACCGCCAAGAACCTTGGTGTTGTCCTCGACCACCAGTTGAACTTCTCTGCTCACATCGCAGCGACAACCAGAACCTGCCGATTCCTCCTGAGCAACGTCAGAAGGATCCGCCCCTTCCTGACAAAAGAAGCCACCCAACTCCTCGTCCAATCAACAGTCATCTCCCGCCTCGACTACTGCAACGCACTGCTCGCTGGCCTCCCGGCCACTGGGGGGGGCTCAGTCAGAACCACTGCCACCAAGCCTCTTCAACTCAGTCAGAACGCAGCGGCCCGCCTGATCTCAAACCTACCGAAGTCGGCCCATGTCACCCCACTTCTTAGGGACCTGCACTGGCTCCCCATTGCTGCACGTATCCGCTTCAAGGCCCTCGACCTAGCATACCGTGTGGCAAAGGGAACCGCTCCCGCCTACCTCCGGTCAATGGTCTCCAACTACACACCCTCAAGACCCCTACGCTCTGCTCTCATCAAAGAGAAGTCGCCTATTCTCAGTCCTTGCCCCACAATGGTGGAATGAACTACCCACCCCAGTTAGGACAGCCGAATCACGTCCAATCTTTCACCGTCGACTAAAGACGCACTTCTTCAACCATTATCTGAATTAAAAAGAAAAAAGAAAAAAAAAATCTAACCCTAACTAACCTTACTGTCATGCACTTGTCCTAATAAACTAACCTGTTTAGTCTGTCACTCAAATCGCATTGTGAGTATGGGCGGAGCCCGGCCAAAAACAGCTTGGTTTTTGTAAGGGGAGAAAATGCTGCTTGAAGGACTTGATCAGAAATACAAAACAATGAATAAAAAATAACCTTACAGATGTGTTCCATAGACTCACAGGAATTGTGTAAAATTGCCCAAAAAGTGAAAGAAATAGTAAGATAGATCCCCTTTAAGTCAAAAAC
>NC_140165.1:61982081-62005045 GCF_963971535.1 Notolepis coatsorum
GTGACATGGAAGCACAATATGACAGTACTCAGGTCTCGGTTATAGCCATTAAATACTAAATAACTAGAATGAATACTAAAATAAATACTGATCCTCATGATAGACATACAAACTGATTCAATAAAAATCCAGTAAAAACGAATCATTCAATACAAAAACTGAATGAATTCAATAGAGAACGAATCCATTCAATAAAAACCTAGGAGGGTGTAAATTACTCTCTGTTGGTCTGGAGGGTGTAGACTACCCTCTGTTGGTCTGTTGGTCTGGAGGGTCTAATTCAATAAAACTGATTTAGTTCAATAAAACCAATTTGATTCACTGATTAAAGAGAATAGGTGCCATAAGGTGCTACAGTGCAGTGTGCAGAGGCATGGCGGTGATGAGCTGTGATGAACTGTTCAGTCGTCTCACAGCATCCGGGAAGAAGCTCTTCTTCAGCCTGGTGGTTCTTGCCCGGATGCTGCGCAGCCTCCTGCAACAGTCCTTGGGCAGGGTGGGGGGGGGTAAACAGTCCGTGGGCAGGGTGGGTGAGGTCACGCATGATGTGGATTGCTCTGTCCGTGCATCGGTTGTTGTAAATGTCTGAGATAAATGGTAAGCTGCATCCGATGGTCCTCTGTGCAGACCTCACAACCAAGGAGTTGAAAAGAATTACACTGCAACTATTGCTGACCTGAAGAACCTCACTTCCTTCCTGTCCCTAGGAATCATGGGTAAGGAGGGCCGCCAGGCGGCCAGGAACAGCGACTACGCCATCCCCAAGTTCAAACACCTGAAGAAGATGCTACTGGTCCACGGACACTATTATTACATACGCATCTCTGAGCTGGTCCAGTACTTCTTCTATAAGGTACCTAGTGAAGATGCTACTGGTCCACGGACACTATTATTACATACGCATCTCTGAGCTGGTCCAGTACTTCTTCTATAAGGTACCTAGTACATAGATACTACTACTACTACTACTACTACTACTACTACTACTACTACTACTACTACTACTACTACTACTACTACTACTACTACTACTACTACTACTACTACTACTTCTACTACTACTACTACTGCTACTACTACTACTACTACTACTACTACTACTACTACTACTACTACTACTACTACTACTACTACTACTACTACTACTACTACTACTACTACTACTACTACTACTACTACTACTGCTACTACTGCTACTACTACAACTACTACTACTACTACTACTACTACTACTACTACTACTACTACTACTACTACTACTGCTACTACTACCATGGCCGCCTAGTTATAGTTGAAAGTGGGGGTGCAAGTTTTTTTTTTATTCTTTTTATTTTTTTACATTTTTTATTTTATTTTATTTTTTGCCAGGGGTGGTTTGGAGGGGGTCCGGCACGACCCCCTCCACGGCAGATTTTTTTTACATTTAATGAACACCTGTATGTGCAATTTCCTGCAATATAGAGCCTTCAATCTTGACCAAAATAAAGCTGCTCTTTTCACTATAAAACTCAGTTTATATTGCAGTATGATAGCTATAATAATAATAACTTCACTGCGAGGGCTCTTTTAGCTAACGCTAGCTAGGCACGTATGATAGCCAATTACTATTATAATAATAATAATAATAACTTTCCCATCCTCCCAAAGCCCCTCCAGCCCCGTTCACATCCGCAGCACCAACAACAACAACAACAACTAATTGACGCTATCAATAGCCCCAGTGAGCGCGGCGGCTGAATGAATGAAAACTTTATTTAACAGATTGCAGAATGGGTACAATACAGTACGGCTCAATACACACTAATTGTTAAGGGGATGCAGACCAGAGAAAGACGTTTGTCTTGTTTACATCAGGGTCCCCTTTCGTGACTGTGCTGCACCGAGTGAATCCACAGTCACTTGCTCCTCAATGGGAAACCAACCTAGATTTACCATGAAGGACTGGTTCTGGCCGAACCGTTCGTTATACAAGTATCACAGAGACATTACAAAGGTGCTCAGTTGCACGAGGGGTTCGCACAGAGATACGGGATGGTTTGAAAGCTCGGCGTTGCTAATAAATATTTTTAATATTTTTTTATAAACTGCTCAAAGCGGCATTATTTCCGCCGTTGGGTGATCACAGCGCCTGCGCACCATCCTGTATCTCTGGATTCACTCGGTGCAGCAGCGCCGAGGCTCACCATACGAGAAATATTCAGTTTCAATCTGTTTGCGCATTTAGTATACAGTCACAGTGTTCGACTTACGTGATGATTTGCTCCATTTTGATGTAAACGCCGAAGAATAATCCTCACGAGTCACAATGTTATCCAATATCCAGCCTGAATTTTTCAAACGCTTTCGAAAAAGCCGCCTCCCCCAACATGTCGTATACGTCATGCCGACGAACCGTGGCCCGTGGGCACTGGATCAAACCATTAAAGTGGGGGGGTCACACAATCTTTGGAAACTTAAAAACTTGCTATTAAGTGTCATTGCGTATTATTAATTTGATTGAAATTACGTAGTTATGGTTCGATAAGATTTATATATTGGGGGGGATATTTATATCATATGATATGATCAAAAAGTGAGGGAGCAAAGAGACAAGCTTGCTCCCCCAAGTTCAATAGTCCTGGAGCCCGTGCATCGTCTGCTCCGTTAAGTGGGCGCCTATGACTACTACTACTACTACTACTACTACTACTACTACTACTACTACTACTACTACTACTACTACTACTACTACTACTACTACTACTACTACTACTACTGCTACTACTACTACTACCACTACTACTACTACTACTACTACTACTACTACTACTACTACTACTACTACTACTACTACTACTACTACTACTACTATACTACTACTACTACTACTACTGTTACTACTACTGCTGCTGCTATGGCAAGCCTTTTTAACATTTATTCCCGTTTTCTAGCTAGCTGGGTACCTAGCTAGCTCATTCACAAGGACAATTTTGCGAATGAACTAGCTGGGTACCCAACTAGCTCATTCGCAAAGATGACCTAGCTAGCTGGGTACCCAGCTAGTTCATTCACAAAGACACATTTGCGAATGAGCTAGCTCACTACCTAGGTTGCAAATGTGTCAGCTAGCTGGGTACCCAGCTAGCTAGGTAGCACGTGTCTTAGCTGGTTAACTAGCCGGCTTTGTCCCATAGGCTTTCCACGCCTCAGCTAGTAGCTAGCTAATTCGCAAAATGGTCCTTGCGAATGAGCTAGCTGGGTACCCAGCTAGCTCATTCGCAAGGACCATTTTGTGAATGAGCTAGTTGGTTACCCAGCTAGCTAATGTGTTTTTGCAAATGAACTAGCTGGGTACCTAGCTAGCTCATTCGCAAGGACCATTTTGTGAATGAGCTAGTTGGTTACCCAGCTAGCTAATGTGTTTTTGCAAATGAACTAGCTGGGTACCTAGCTAGCTCATTCGCAAGGACCATTTTGCGAATGAGCTAGTTGGTTACCTAGCTAGCTAATGTGTTTTTGCAAATGAACTAGCTGGGTACCTAGCTAGCTCATTCACAAGGACCATTTAGCGAATGAGCTAGTTGGTTAACCAGCTAGCTAATGTGTCTTTGCGAATGAAACTAGCTGGGTACCCAGCTAGTTCATTCACAAAATACTCCTTGTGAATGAGCTAGCTAGGTACCCAGCTAGTTCATTCGCAAAGACACATAAGCTAGCTGAGTACCCAACTAGCTAGCTTGTCTTTGCGAATCAGCTAGCTGGGTAGCTAGCTAGCTCATTTGCAAGGACACATTTGTGAATGAGCTAGTTGGTTAACCAGCTAGCTGATTCATGAGTGTTTGGGGGCGGGGGTGTTTGGGGGCGGAGGGTGTTTGGGGGCGAGGACCAGGCCAGCAAGGCCTCACCTCCATACTAGTATAGCTGGGCAGGCATAACAGAGTGTGAATGAGCTAGTTCGTTAACCAGCTAGCTCATTCGCAAGGACCATTCTGTACAGACCGTCTAACCAATCAGAGAAGATAAATGGAATGTCATTGGAATGAAGAGGGGGGTGCAAGGTGCAAGCATAGGGAGGGGGGGGTGGGGTTTAGACATTTACCGGGGCCAGTTTCGAATTGCAGTCTCCCGTAGGTGCTCTTTGAGAGCGGTTTTGAAGGTGGGTAGGGATTCACATTCCTTTACGGCTGTGGGTAGGGCGTTCCACATTGATGTGGCATAATTGCGAAATGTGTTTAGTCCCTTGTTTGAGGCGAATCTGGGTTGAACATGATTTGTGGAGCTCCCTCTGGTGTTGTGGTCGTGGTATTCACTGACCTTTGGGAAGTATTTCGACATGTACATGGGTACCTTAGTGGTGTAGTGTATCTTCTGTAGTGTGGTAGTGAAAGGGTTAAGATGCGTTTTGGAGAAACACTATTTATCTAATTGTCTCTCATTGTAGCTTTAAGATGCTGCCAGTGAAGGGTTAAAATGACTCAAAGCTGTTTTCTTCTTCTCTCCTCAGAATGTCTGCTTCATCTTCCCCCAGTTCCTCTACCAGTTCTTCTGTGGTTTCTCACAACAGGTAGACACACACACACACACACACACACACACACACACACACACACACACACACACACACACACACACACACACACACACACACACACACACACACACACACACACACACACACACACACACACACACACACACACACGTGCAAGGACAAGCACATTATGCACACACACACATGTACAAGACTGCATGGACAAGCACACAAACAAGAACACAAACACACATTTAGGCCCTGTTTAGACGGAAACGCTAGCAGGTGAATCCGCAAAAATATTTTTTCGGATGTGCCTTTCGTTTATACGGAAACAGCGTTTTTATGGGGTGAAACCGCAAAAAAGTGAGACTACCTTCCAGGGTGGAATTCCTAGAAACGATAAACCTTTGCGCTATCATCTAAACTGTCAAACCGCATAAAACGATGACGAAAGGGTTGTCAAGGCTCTCGTCGCGCATACTGCTTACATCACAGGCATGCGCCAGTAGCCTAGAAGCGTAAACAAAGCATGTCTGATTCTATCCATGGCGATCACCTGAAGGCTACATTGGCAGTACTTTTAAATACACAAGAATCTGTCCCGCGGCGTGACTGGACCCACTGTCTGTGAGTGACTCTTCTTTGGTCCAATCACATTCCCCACCCACAGTCTGCGAATCAGAGGCAGAGTAGGGCGGGTCTTCACAGCACGTCATGTGACATATGCGCCAATCGTGTGACAGCGGGGCTCAGTCGTCTCGAGTTGTTACAGCCTCGTCTGCACAGAGAATTCCATCCCAAAACGCTTGTCTAAACGCAAAATTAAAAGTGAGACCGTAAGACGACTTTTGCGGTTTCTGTTCAGACTCTCTCCGTCTAAACGTAGCCTTAAAAAGAAAATAACCTATTTTTCTCTCTCTCTCTCTGTATCTCTCCTCCTCTCTCTCTCTCTCTCTCTCTCTCTCTCTCTCTCTCTCTCTCTCTCTCTCTCTCTCTCTCTCTCTCTCTCCCCCTAGCCGCTGTATGACACAGCCTACCTGACTCTGTACAACATCAGCTTCACATCTCTCCCCATCCTCCTCTACAGCCTGATTGAACAACACATCAACATAGAGATCCTCAAGAAAGACCCCTCGCTATACAGGTTGGTACTTTAAAAAAAACTACATGTCCCATCATGCACCAGTCTTCAAACTTCACAACATCAACATTCTATACGGGCCCAGTAGCTGACAGGATGTATAAGAAAACACAAGATGCTTGTCCTGATGATGAGGACAAGCTGTCGGCCCACTTGCCAAAGGACAGTCTAAATGCCTATAAATAAGTTTTCAAGTTTCTTTATTAGTTGTCATACAAAAATACAGAATACTTTTATATAAAATGCTTCTTTCTGTTTTGCTCCAGAGATTGTGCTAGATAAAAATAGATACGTATAAAATAAGTATAATAAGTATAAAACAGAAGTCAAGTACGTAGACAAAAGTGTTCAATATATACATACAATATTCAATGCAGAGTAGAAAAGTAACTTAAGTTACAATACAATATACAGTACAATGCAGAAATGGGATGAGGTACAATTTACGTACAATTTACAGTAAGGTGTGATGAGGTATGAGTTGTAGTGCAAATTCTTTACCAATAAATATAAAGTGTGTTGAGTGTCTAAAGTGTGGAGAGTGGGTGCTGCAGTGAGTTGTTTGTTTAAAGTGAGTGTGTGCGTGTGGATGTGTGTGCTGTGAGTGCATTTGATGGTTGTTACATAGTGTTATTGTCATTTAGCATTCTGATGGCTTGAGGATAGAAGCTTCTTTTGAGTCTCTCTGTACTGGCCATGAGACTCCGGTATCGCTTGCCTGACCGCAGCAGTTCAAAGAGGCAGTTGTTTGGGTGCCTAGAGTCTTTGATTATTCTCTTAGCCTTACCCATGCACCGCTTGTTGTAAATGTCTTGGAGAGTTGGAAGCCCACCTCCAATTGTGCGTTCGGCTGAACGGGCCACTCTCTGTAGTCTGCTACGGTCTTGTGCGGTGCTATTCCCAAACCAGGAGGTGATATTGCCAGTCAGGATGCTCTCTATTGTGCATGAGTAGAAGTTCTTAAGGATCTTCTGACTCACGTTGAACCTCTTTAGGCGCCTAAGGAAGTAGAGGCGTTGTTTCTATCTCTCTCTCTCTCTCTCTCTCTCTCTCTCTCTCTCTCTCTCTCTCTCTCTCTCTCTCTCTCTCTCTCTGTATCTCTCCCCCTCTCTCTCTTTCTCTCTCTCCCTCTCTGTCTCTCTCTCAAATACACTATAGATGTACTACATATCGGCCACCAAACTGAGAATAAGAGAGAGAGAAAGAGAGAGAGAGAGAAATTAGATTAAATGAGATTAAAAAAAATCTGTCTCTTGTCTGTTCATCTCTGTCTCTCTCAGTGTTCATCTGTTTGTCTGTTCATCTCTGTCTCTTTCTGTGTTCATCTGTTTGTCTGTTCATCTCTGTTTCTCTCAGTGTTCATCTGTTTGTCTGTTCATCTCTGTCTCTGTGTCCATCTGTTTGTCTGTTCATCTCTGTCTCTCTCTGTTCATCTGTTTGTCTGTTCATCTCTGTCTCTGTTCATTTGTTTGTCTGTTCATCTCTGTCTCTCTCTCTGTTCATCTGTTTGTCTGTTCATCTCTGTCTCTCTCTCTGTTCATCTGTTTGTCTGTTCATCTCTGTCTCTCAGTGTTCATCTGTTTGTCTGTTCATCTCTGTCTCTCTCTCTCTTCATCTGTTTGTCTGTGCATCTCTGTCTCTCAGTGTTCATCTGTTTGTCTGTTCATCTCTGTCTCTCTCTCTCTTCATCTGTTTGTCTGTTCATCGCTGTCTCTCAGTGTTCATCTGTTTGTCTGTTCATCTCTGTCTCTCTCTCTCTTCATCTGTTTGTCTGTTCATCTCTGTCTCTCTCTCTGTTCATCTGTTTGTCTGTTCATCTCTGTCTCTCTCTCTCTTCATCTGTTTGTCTGTTCATCTCTGTCTCTCTCTCTGTTCATCTGTTTGTCTGTTCATCTCTGTCTCCCTCTCTCTTCATCTGTTTGTCTGTTCATCTCTGTCTCTCAGTGTTCATCTGTTTGTCTGTTCATCTCTGTCTCTCTCAGTGTTCATCTGTTTGTCTGTTCATCTCTGTTCTTCATAAACAGTATAAATATAATAGAAATACTTGAATCATCCAGAGGGAAATTTGGCACTACATTTAGGTAGACAAAGCAAATCACGAATAAGAATAAAAGAAAATTGCCTAAGAATAAGGAATAAAATAAGCCTAAGAATAACATAATAATAATAATAATAATAATAATAATAATAATAATAATAATAATAATAATAATAATAATAATAATAATAATAATAATAATAATAATAATAATAATAATAATAATAATAATAATAATAATAATAATAATAATAATAATAATAATAATAATAATAATAATAATAATAATAATAATAAATATAATAATAATAATAATAATAATGATAATAATAATAATAATAATAATAATAATAATAATAATAATAATAATAATAATAATAATAATAATAATAATAATAATAATAATAATAATAATAATAATAATAATAATAATAATAAACTACGGTCCGGGATTCACATGCCACTCTGTGCTCCACCAACAGGGACATCTCTAAGAACTCCTTACTGAGGTGGCCAACCTTCGTCTACTGGACCTGCCTGGGCGCGTACGACGCCATGGTGATGTTCTTCGGCGCTTACTTCCTGTTCGACAACACCACTTTCACCAGCAATGGACAGGTAAAGACAAAATCGCCATGGAGACGGGTAATTCTGCTTCACCGTCCAGTCAGCGAGAGTGGGTTTTGTGATCAGCTTCCTTCTTTAATTAAAAACAGACATTAGGGCTTGATTGTGGCAAAAATCATAATCACTATGTTGGTGAATATTGAGATTGTTATTTAACATGATGACTCTAGTAGATATTCATCCATTTATTGAACATAAAATAATCTTTTAAAACTCTCTTTTTATTAGTTGATTTCCTTTAAATGTAATTCAACTGAAAAACTAAAACATGACCTGGTTTATTAAAAACATGATCTGACTTAAAAACATGATCTGACTTAAAAACATGATCTGACTAACATGATCTGACTTAAAAACATGATCTCACTTAAAAACATGATCTGATTTTAAAACAAGATCTGATTTAAAAACATGATCTCACTTAAAAACATGACCTGATTTAAAAACATGACCTGATTTAAAAACATGATCTGACTTAAAAACATGATCTCACTTAAAAACATGACCTGATTTAAAAACATGATCTGACTTAAAAACATGATCTGACTTAAAAACATGATCTGACTTAAAACATGATCTGACTTAAAAACATGATCTGACTTAAAAACATGATCTGACTAACATGATCTGACTTAAAAACATGATCTCACTTAAAAACATGATCTGATTTTAAAACAAGATCTGATTTAAAAACATGATCTGATTTAAAAACATGATCTGACTTAAAAACATGATCTGACTTAAAAACATGATCCGATTTAAAAACATGATCTGACTTAAAAACAGAAGACAGAATAGTGTTGCAGGAAAAAAATTGTTGCAGAAAAAATGTGTTGCAGAAAAACAGAACAGTGTTGCAGAAAAACAGAATAACGTTGAAAAAAAACGGGATAATGTTGCAGAAAAAACACAATAATGTTGCAGACAGCGTGGCAGAAACAGAACAGAGTGGCAGAACAGCGTGGCAGAAACAGAACAGCGCGGCAGAAACAGAACAGCGTGGCAGAACAGAACAGCGTGGCAGAACAGAACAGCGTGGCAGAACAGAACAGCGTGGCAGAACAGAACAGCACAGCAGAAACAGAACAGCGTGGCAGAAACAGAACGGCGTGGCAGAACAGAACAGCGTGGCAGAACAGAGTGGCAGAACAGCGTGGCAGAACAGAACAGCGTGGCAGAACAGAACAGCGTGGCAGAACAGAGTGGCAGAACAGAACAGCGTGGCAGAACAGAACAGCGTGGCAGAACAGAACAGCGTGGCAGAACAGAACAGCGTGGCAGAACAGAACAGCGTGGCAGAATAGAACAGCGTGGCAGAACAGAACAGCACAGCAGAAACAGAACAGCGTGGCAGAAACAGAACAGCGTGGCAGAAACAGAACAGCGTGGCAGAACAGAACAGCGCGGCAGAAACAGAACAGCGTGGCAGAACAGAACAGCGTGGCAGAACAGAACAGCGTGGCAGAACAGAACAGCGTGGCAGAAACAGAACAGCGTGGCAGAACAGAACAGCGCGGCAGAAACAGAACAGCGTGGCAGAAACAGAAACAGAACAGCGTGGCAAAACAGAACAGCGTGGCAGAACAGAACAGCGTGGCAGAACAGAACAGCACAGCAGAAACAGAACAGCGTGGCAGAACAGAACAGCGTGGCAGAACAGAACAGCGTGGCAGAACAGAGTGGCAGAACAGCGTGGCAGAACAACGTGGCAGAAACAGAACAGCGTGGCAGAAACAGAACAGCGTGGCAGAACAAAACAGCGTGGCAGAACAGAACAGCGTGGCAGAACAGTGTGGCACCACGGGGCACAAACCAAGGCCTCCTTCGGTGTCAGTTCTCTGTCTTCATCGCATCGGAGAATCTTTGCCTCTCACATGTAATTCGCTGAAAGTGGCGACATGTCGCTTGTCGGTTGACGCGATGTTTGCATCATTACATCATCTTCAGAATGTTCCGTGCTCAGGACTCCGTGTCACATGGGGGCTGGTGGGACGCCTCCAGCATAGTATGAATCCTACATGACATTCCTACACTCCTACACTCTCAGGCTCTGTGGAAATTCCTCATTGATTTACTTTTAAAGGGGCACTTCACCAAAAAAAACAACGCTGATTTATTTTGCACATTAACCCTTTCACTGCCACGCTTATGTACATCCTTATACCATCCTCTGCCAGCTCTATTTGTCTATGGAGAAGTTCCCCTTCTTTGCAGGGCTATAACTTTTTAAATTGTATTGCTAAATTGACATTACTATGGCCCATTCAACATCAGTTATCTATCGTTCAGGATGTAGGAACATTTTACTTTTTCATTCACATATTCATACAAAAATACGGTCTAGAGTATAAATATGTTTTTATCGTTTTCTGCAGCATTCTGTGATTTATAGCCCTAAATGCATTATATTGATGATCAAATACAGTTTGATAGCGATCGGTGCCGGATAAAAAATTTCAAATGGACGTGCTTCTAGAAGTTACTACTTATCATCTGATGTTGACCGGATGGGGGGGGGGGGTCGTTTAGAATTCCGTGGCCAACGTTAGATGATTCATGTGGTGTGGGTGATATGATTAGAGCAGTTTGTATCGAACACGTTAAAAAAAAATGCTGAAACTTACCCCAGTCTCCTCGGGCCGTTGAGCGATGCCCGGAGAACAGATTCCTATTATGGGATGTTGAAATATGCGATCCATCTCCAGGTTGTATAATAGTATATACGTCCAAATCATGTTGTTTATCGAGTTATTGGTAACGGATCGCTATCCATTGTGTCGCGCTCGAGTCCAGGGACCTATAGCGAGTGATCGGACCGAATTTGGATGAGCACCAGTTTCCGTTTCCGGTTTCCGGTTTGGGCGATCCGCCGATCGGCCACCAGATGGCGCTCTTGAACCGTTGGAGAGTTGAGATGACGTGTTACGGCGTCATTGGCAGAATTAGCATGGCGGGGAATGACGTGTTAAGGCATCCTTGGCGATTATAGTGTTAACACATTTAAAAACGATGTCACCGAGGACACTGCATCCTTGTGTTGTGTTCATTTTTGGCGAAGTGTCCCTTTAAAAGCGCAGGTAACGACTCTACAGTTCAGTTGTGTTTTTTCGTTCGTTGGTTGGAAATCTTCCCCATCTCAGGTCTAGGACACGACAGCATGACGGTCTGCTGCCATATCTCTCTCTCTATGGGTTCCTGTCACATTTTAAAGAGTCATTTCACCCAGAAACAAAACCTTTTGGACTGCTTTGATTTGCCTGTATTCTGTATTTATTTTGCATCCGATTTTTTTCTCTTTTTTTCTTTTCCGACTTCAGATTGTTGTTTATTTTTCTATGATTTTCTTCTTTTTTTTCTCTTCCTCCTCTTCTTCTTCTCTTCCCTTTTTCTCCTGTCATTCTTGTTATTTTGGCTTTTCTCTCCTCCTCCCAGCTAATGACAGCCAACACCCAGATGGTAAGCCTGTCCCTCTTTCTAAGCGTAGTGTCTAGTTCCTATAGCCGGGAGGGACACCTGTGTGTTTACCATAAATTAAGAGGTGGCGGTTGAGGTTAAAGGTGCTGTATGTGGTATTTCGTTGTTAAAAGTAGCTCTACATTCTGACAGCCATCACTGATACAGAGTGTCTGGTCAGTAACATGGGTCTCCCAGTCCCTCCGCTCTCCAATTAGGAGAGAGAACGCTAGATATTTTTTACTTATTTCAAGAAATCTTGCCAAGCCAAATTTGCTTACTGCACTGTTAGATTATTTTACTTGTTTTAAGCACATATTTGTTTAAAACGAATTCCTTATTTGTGTCAGACCATTTTAGCAGTATGGAGTTCTCTCTCCTGATTGGATAAAGTGAGAACAGGATACCAGAACATGTATTTTGTATTTACTACAGAGAGGAGGGACTGGGAGACCCATGTTACTGACTAGACACTATCAGTGATGGCTGTCAGAATGTAGACATATTATTTTAACATGTAGACACTTATTTTAACTAAAGAAAAAAAACACTTACAGCACCTTTAAGGTTAATGTTAGGATTGGGTTTAAAGTATGGGATTGTTTTATAAACAACTCTTTAGGTGTTAATGATGTCAGGGCTTCACAGCGATGGTCAAAATGTGACGCTTGCCATGGAAATGTCCTTCCAGGCCATGGGATCTAAACACGACCATCTTTCTCTGTCACCGCCCCTTCCCTCGTTTCAGTTTCCTGTTTACCTCTCCCTCACTTCCTGTTCACTTCCTGTTACCAACATGACCTTCATCACCGTTGTCCAATAGCTGTCCACCATCCCTCTCATGTCCCGCCCCTGCTGCTTGCTGTAGACCAATGAGCTGTCAGGTGTCTGTAGTGAAACCCCTCCATCTCAACCACTGTCTCCTGCTTTAAACATAGACTTAGATCTGTGTGTGTGTGTGTGTGTGTGTGTGTGTGTGTGTGTGTGTGTGTGTGTGTGTGTGTGTGTGTGTGTGTGTGTGTGTGTGTGTGTGTGTGTGTGTGTGTGTGTGTGTGTGTGTGTGTGTGTGTGTGTGTGTGTGTGTGTGTGTGTGTGTGTGTGTGTGTGTGTGTCTGTGTGTCTGTGTGTGCGTTGGCAAACACACCAGGGTCGACAATATTTAAAATATCTCACTTGTATTTGAATATGTGAAATATTTTCAAGTGCTCTGAATTGTACTTGGATCTGGTTCTATAATAGTTTGCAAACCTCTGAATATTGTGTTGAGTAAGAAATTACTCAATGACTCAAGTGTGAAGCGTCACAGTCAGGCTGACGGTAAGTTTAAAGGGACAGTCTGGATCTCTGGACATTAAATTGTATGAAACACCTGCCAGTAGTGTAGTGGAAGCAAAGCTGTTAGTTTACTGACCGAGTCCCGTGGTCAGAGTTCTGGACGGGTTCTGAGTCAACCAGAGAGCAAACGAGGTCTTGAAACCAAAAGGTTTTAATCCACAACATGCAGGTAAAAGGGTTTAATCCACAACATGCAGGTAAAAGGGTTTAATCCACAACATGCAGGTAAAAGGGTTTAATCTACAACATGCAGGTAAAAGGGTTTAATCCACAACATGCAGGTAAAAGGGTTTAATCTACAACATGCAGGTAAAAGGGTTTAATCCACAACATGCAGGTAAAAGGGTTTAATCCACAACATGCAGGTAAAAGGGTTTAATCTACAACATGCAGGTAAAAGGGTTTAATCTACAACATGCAGGTAAAAGGGTTTAATCTACAACATGCAGGTAAAAGGGTTTAATCTACAACATGCAGGTAAAGGGGTTTAATCTACAACATGCAGGTAATTTTTTTTATCTACAACATGCAGGTAAAAGGTTTTAATCTTTTAAAGATTGGTCTAAAGCTTCCCGGTTCACTGAGCACACGGCTGTGACTTTGACCGGGGGAACGTAAACTAACAGCTTCACATCCAACTGCACTACTGGCAAGTATTCAATGCAATGTAATGTCCAAAAATACAAACTGTCCGTTTAAGTTTGGTTTACGTGGTAATATTATGTCACTATGGACATCATGGTTTTGACTCATACCTTCACTATCATCTCATCTGACTCATCACTTTAACAACACATCCTATATCCCGCATCCCACGGTGTTGAAATACCCTCCTTACAGGAAAACCACGTGAACTTAAAGGAACATGTCAACATTATGGGAAATACATTTACTGTCTTAGAGTCAGACAAGGATATAGATACCAACTTCCTCTCTGTGCGGTCCATATCCACTTCCATTAATTTGTGCTAAGCTAGGCTAGCTGGTCCATATCCACTTCCATTCATTTGTGCTAAGCTAAGCTAGCTTGCAGCCCGATAGATTTCTACTGAACACACAGAGAGGCAACTGGTATCTATCTTCATGTCTGACTCTGGAGAAGAAGGTGAGAACATTTCACATAATGTTGGCGTGTTCCTTTAACATGTGAAAGAAAAAACACGTCGTCACATGTTGCATGTATTTTCAGTGTGTTTACATGATTTCACATGCTATTTTCATGCTATTTCATCACATGTTACCACATACAAAACACATGTTACCACATACAAAACACATGTTATCACATACAGAACACATGCTATCACATACAAAACACATGTTATCACATACAAAACACATGTTAGTACATACAAAACACATGTTATCACATACAAAGCACATGCTATCACATACAAACCACATGTTATCACATACAGAACACACATGTTACCACATACAGAACACATGCTATCACATACAAAACACATGTTATCACATACAAAACACATGCTATCACATACAAAACACATATTGCCACATACAAAACACATGTCACTACATACAAAACACACGTTACTACATACAAAACACATGCTATCACATACAAAACACATGTTATCACATACAGAACACACATGTTACCACATACAAAACACATGTTACCACATACAAAACACATGCTATCACATACAAAACACATGTTATCACATACAAAACACATGTTATCACATACAAAACACATGCTATCACATACAAAACACATGGTATCACATACAAAACACATGTTATCACATACAAAACACATGCTATCACATACAAAACACATGTTATCACATACAAAACACACATGTTACCACATACAAAACACTGTATCACATACAAAACACATGTTACTACATACAAAACACACTGTATCACATACAAAACACATGTTACTACATTCAAAACACATGTTATCACATACAAAACACATGTTATCACATACAAAACACACATGTTATCACATACAAAACACATGTTACTACATACAAAACACATGTTATCACATACAAAACACATGTTATCACATACAAAACACATGTTATTACATACAAAACACATGTTATCACATACAAAACACATGCTATCACATACAAAACACATGTTATCACATACAGAACACACATGTTACCACATACAGAACACATGCTATCACATACAAAACACATGTTATCACATACAAAACACATGTTATCACATACAAAACACATGCTATCACATACAAAACACATATTGCCACATACAAAACACATGTCACTACATACAAAACACACGTTACTACATACAAAACACATGCTATCACATACAAAACACATGTTATCACATACAGAACACACATGTTACCACATACAAAACACATGTTATCACATACAAAACACACGTTACCACATACAAAACACATGCTATCACATACAAAACACATGTTATCACATACAAAACACATGCTATCACAAACAAAACACATGTCACTACATACAAAACACACGTTACTACATACAAAACACATGCTATCACATACAAAACACATGTTATCACATACAGAACACACATGTTACCACATACAAAACACATGTTATCACATACAAAACACACGTCACCACATACAAAACACATGTTACCACATACAAAACACACTGTATCACATACAAAACACATGTTACTACATAAAAACACATGTTATCACATAGAAAACACATGTTACTACATACAAAACACACTGTATCACATACAAAACACATGTTACTACATTCAAAACACATGTTATCACATACAAAACACATGTTATCACATACAAAACACACATGTTATCACATACAAAACACATGTTACTACATACAAAACACATGTTATCACATACAAAACACATGATATCACATACAAAACACATGTTATCACATACAATACACATGTTATCACATACAAAACACATGCTATCACATACAAAACACATATTGCCACATACAAAACACATGTCACTACATACAAAACACACGTTACTACATACAAAACACATGCTATCACATACAAAACACATGTTATCACATACAGAACACACATGTTACCACATACGAAACACAAAACACACGTTACCACATACAAAACACATGCTATCACATACAAAACACATGTTATCACATACAAAACACATGCTATCACATACAAAACACATGTCACTACATACAAAACACACGTTACTACATACAAAACACATGCTATCACATACAAAACACATGTTACCACATACAAAACACATGTTATCACATACAAAACACACGTTACCACATACAAAACACACATTATCACATACAAAACACATGTTACCACATACAAAACACATGTTATCACATACAAAACACACACGTTACCACATACAAAACACACGTTACCACATACAAAACACATGTTATCACATACAAAACACACATGCTACCACATACAAAACACATGTTACCACATACAAAACACATGTTACCACATACAAAACACATGTTATCAGATACAAAACACACACGTTACCACATACAAAACACATGTTACCACATACAAAACACATGTTATCACATACAAAACACACACATTACCACATACAAAACACACATTACCACATACAAAACACATGTTATCACATACAAAACACACATGTTACCACATACAAAACACATGTTACCACATACAAAACACATGTTACCACATACAAAACACACATTACCACATACAAAACACACATGTTATCACATACAAAACACACATTACCACATACAAAACACACATGTTATCACATACAGAACACACATGTTACCACATACAAAACACATGTTACCACATACAAAACACATGCTATCACATACAAAACACATGTTATCACATACAAAACACATGTTATCACATACAAAACACATGCTATCACATACAAAACACATGTTATCACATACAAAACACATGTTATCACATACAAAACACATGCTATCACATACAAAACACATGTTATCACATACAAAACACACATGTTACCACATACAAAACACTGTATCACATACAAAACACATGTTACTACATACAAAACACACTGTATCACATACAAAACACATGTTACTACATTCAAAACACATGTTATCACATACAAAACACATGTTATCACATACAAAACACACTTGTTATCACATACAAAACACATGTTACTACATACAAAACACATGTTATCACATACAAAACACATGTTATCACATACAAAACACATGTTATTACATACAAAACACATGTTATCACATACAAAACACATGCTATCACATACAAAACACATGTTATCACATACAGAACACACATGTTACCACATACAGAACACATGCTATCACATACAAAACACATGTTATCACATACAAAACACATGTTATCACATACAAAACACATGCTATCACATACAAAACACATATTGCCACATACAAAACACATGTCACTACATACAAAACACACGTTACTACATACAAAACACATGCTATCACATACAAAACACATGTTATCACATACAGAACACACATGTTACCACATACAAAACACATGTTATCACATACAAAACACACGTTACCACATACAAAACACATGCTATCACATACAAAACACATGTTATCACATACAAAACACATGCTATCACATACAAAACACATGTCACTACATACAAAACACACGTTACTACATACAAAACACATGCTATCACATACAAAACACATGTTATCACATACAGAACACACATGTTACCACATACAAAACACATGTTATCACATACAAAACACACGTTACCACATACAAAACACATGCTATCACATACAAAACACATGTTATCACATACAAAACACACATGTTACCACATACAAAACACACTATCACATACAAAACACATGTTACTACATACAAAACACATGTTATCACATAGAAAACACATGTTACTACATACAAAACACACTGTATCACATACAAAACACGTGTTACTACATTCAAAACACATGTTATCACATACAAAACACATGTTATCACATACAAAACACACATGTTATCACATACAAAACACATGTTACTACATACAAAACACATGTTATCACATACAAAACACATGATAGCACATACAAAACACATGTTATCACATACAAAACACATGTTATCACATACAAAACACATGCT
Source organism: Notolepis coatsorum (assembly GCF_963971535.1). Lineage (NCBI taxonomy): Eukaryota > Metazoa > Chordata > Actinopteri > Aulopiformes > Paralepididae > Notolepis > Notolepis coatsorum. Next base: position 62,000,382 of record NC_140165.1, read on the forward strand.
ATCACATACAAAACACATATTGCCACATACAAAACACATGTCACTACATACAAAACACACGTTACTACATACAAAACACATGCTATCACATACAAAACACATGTTATCACATACAGAACACACATGTTACCACATACGAAACACAAAACACACGTTACCACATACAAAACACATGCTATCACATACAAAACACATGTTATCACATACAAAACACATGCTATCACATACAAAACACATGTCACTACATACAAAACACACGTTACTACATACAAAACACATGCTATCACATACAAAACACATGTTATCACATACAGAACACACATGTTACCACATACAAAACACATGTTATCACATACAAAACACACGTTACCACATACAAAACACACATTATCACATACAAAACACATGTTACCACATACAAAACACATGTTATCACATACAAAACACACACGTTACCACATACAAAACACACGTTACCACATACAAAACACATGTTATCACATACAAAACACACATGTTACCACATACAAAACACATGTTACCACATACAAAACACATGTTACCACATACAAAACACATGTTATCAGATACAAAACACACACGTTACCACATACAAAACACATGTTACCACATACAAAACACATGTTATCACATACAAAACACACACGTTACCACATACAAAACACACGTTACCACATACAAAACACATGTTATCACATACAAAACACACATGTTACCACATACAAAACACATGTTACCACATACAAAACACACATTACCACATACAAAACACACATGTTATCACATACAAAACACACATTACCACATACAAAACACACATGTTATCACATACAAAACACACATTACCACATACAAAACACATGTTATCACATACAAAACACACATTACCACATACAAAACACACATGTTATCACATACAAAACACACATTATCACATACAAAACACATGTTACCACATACAAAACACACATTACCACATACAAAACACACATGTTATCACATACAAAAAACACATGGCTCATATGAAGTCAATTATTGACCAAGACTTTGGCAGCCGACTACTCCATGTTCCTGCGTTCCTCCGTGCTGGATGACTTTACAGATGTCTCTGGTCAGCACTCCATTTGATCAATTAGTCAACATTAGTCATTAGTCATCCCATGGCTGTTAGTCGACTAAGAATTTCTTTAGTCGAGGACTCAAACCCTGCCCTCTTCTCTTGATCCTCCAATCACATCTGTCGAGGGAAGCAAAACAGTTGTGAGTGGATGATGAAGAAAAAAGGGGCGGGTTTGAGATAGGTCAGTCATGTGAGGGGAAAGTGTGATACTATAAAACATGTATACTGATAAAACCACACATGTAATATGTAAATCGCATGTTTAATCATATAACCACACATGTAATATGTAAATCACATAAAACTAATAAAACTTTAACCTGTCATAGCGTGTGAAAAAATTACTTTTCCCAATATAAAATACACATGGCTTTTCTGTAAGGGGCTTCAACCTACAATCCAAACTCTACTCTACTCTACTCCTGCCTCTCTGCCGACAGTAGACATCTAACCATAACACAGACATCATGACGTCATGTTTTCATACCCAGCGGTGTCCTCTGGGCCACAGATGATGATGATGATGATGATGATGATGATGTAGGAGAAGTCAAAGGTGCTATTTGTACGATTTATGAATCGTTTGGACACTCGACCACAATACCAATAACATCTAGAATAAGACCATTTAGACTCACAATGACCATAATTATCCTAACTTACCTGCTTTTCGGACGCAGGTTCCTCCTTCTGCCAATACGCTGGTGTAGAACCCTGCTGGTACCAGTGACGTCCTCGAGATGTCTCGCTGTGAGGACAGACAGAGAGCGAGGACTCGGGTCCAGACTGTTGGACACGCAGCTTTGGCCGCACAGAATGGACACTGTCGTATTAACCCTTTCACTACCACACTACAGAAGGTCAACCTTTTACTATCACACTACAGACGGTTAACCCGCTGTCGTGTGATAGTAAAGGGTTAACCTTCTGTAGTGTGGTAGTGAAAGGGTTAACCCGCTGTCGTGTGGCAGTGACAGGGTTAACCGTTTTGGTAGTGTGGCAGTGAAAGGGTTAAAGGAACACGGCGGCATTACGGGGATGCGGTTACCGTCTTCTCCAGAGTCAGACGAGAAGATGGATACCAGTTTCCTCCCTGTGAAGGGGAGCATGTCTATGTTCCCCAGGTTCTATGTTCCCCAGGTTCTATGTTCCCCGGGTCCTATGTTCCCCGGGTTCTATGTTCCCCGCTTTGATTGATTGATTGATTGATTGAAAATTTTAGACCACCAGCCCTGATTCCAAACTCTAACCTTAACCAGTTCGAAAGAGGGCCTAAGCTTAACCGTTCGAAACAAGGCGGACATTAATAATTAATAAAATAATACAAATTAATTACATTTTCAATATATTAATCAATCAAAGTGGGGAACATAGAATCGGGGAACATAGGGATGATCCCCTGTGAAGTTCAGTAGAAAGCTATCCGGTTTCAAGCTGGCCTAGCTTAGCTAGCCTAGCTAGCTTAATCATACTTCTATCTCTGTTCCAGCGTTAACGCTCAGCTGGGCTCTGAAACACAGGGCTAACTGTTCTATCTTTAACGCTGAGCCTTGCTGCGTCCTTGTTATGGTTTGACAGGAGTTTATTAAAGAGTCAAACAATAACAGCCAATGTGACCATGTTGTTTATATGTGTGGAGGGGAGTGAACACGGTCCTGGTCCCATGTTGTTTATATGTGTGGGGGGAGTGAACACGGTCCTGGTCCCATGTTGTTTATATGTGTGGGGGGAGTGAACACGGTCCTGGTCCCATGTTGTTTATATGTGTGGGGGGAGTGAACACGGTCCTGGTCCCATGTTGTTTATATGTGTGGGGGGAGTGAACACGGTCCTTATCCCATGTTGTTTATATGTGTGGGGGGAAGTGAACACGGTCCTGGTCCCATGTTGTTTATATGTGTGGGGGGAGTGAACACGGTCCTGGTCCCATGTTGTTTATATGTGTGGGGGGAGTGAACACGGTCCTGGTCCCATGTTGTTTATATGTGTGGGGGGAGTGAACACGGTCCTGGTCCCATGTTGTTTATATGTGTGGGGGGAGTGAACACGGTCCTGGTCCCATGTTGTTTATATGTGTGGGGGGAGTGAACACGGTCCTGGTCCCATGTTGTTTATATGTGTGGGGGGAGTGAACACGGTCCTGTTCCCATGTTGTTTATATGTGTGGGGGGAGTGAACACGGTCCTGTTCCCATGTTGTTTATATGTGTGGGGGGAGTGAACACGGTCCTGGTCCCATGTTGTTTATATGTGTGGGGGGAGTGAACACGGTCCTGGTCCCATGTTGTTTATATGTGTGGGGGGAGTGAACACGGTCCTGTTCCCATGTTGTTTATATGTGTGGGGGGGAGTGAACACGGTCCTGTTCCCATGTTGTTTATATGTGTGGGGGGGAGTGAACACGGTCCTGTTCCCATGTTGTTTATATGTGTGGGGGGAGTGAACACGGTCCTGGTCCCATGTTGTTTATATGTGTGGGGGGAGTGAACACGGTCCTGGTCCCATGTTGTTTATATGTGTGGGGGGAGTGAACACGGTCCTGGTCCCATGTTGTTTATATGTGTGGGGGGAGTGAACACGGTCCTGGTCCCATGTTGTTTATATATGTGGGGGGAGTGAACACGGTCCTGGTCCCATGTTGTTTATATGTGTGGGGGGAGTGAACACGGTCCTGGTCCCATGTTGTTTATATGTGTGGGGGGAGTGAACACTGTCCTGGTCCCATGTTGTTTATATGTGTGGGGGGAGTGTACACGGTCCTGGTCCCATGTTGTTTATATGTGTGGGGGGAGTGAACACGGTCCTGGTCCCATGTTGTTTATATGTGTGGGGGGAGTGAACACGGTCCTGGTCCCATGTTGTTTATATGTGTGGGGGGAGTGAACACGGTCCTGGTCCCATGTTGTTTATATGTGTGGGGGGGAGTGAACACGGTCCTGGTCCCATGTTGTTTATATGTGTGGGGGGGAGTGAACACGGTCCTGGTCCCATGTTGTTTATATGTGTGGGGGGAGTGAACACGGTCCTGGTCCCAAACTAGTGGAAATCGTACAAGTAGCAGCTTTAAAGTGTGATGTACACAGTGTGGCGCTGAGCCCTCCAACATGTCTGCCATGAAGATATAATAAATAGTCTCTCTCTCTCTCTCTCTCTCTCTCTCTCTCTCTCTCTCTCTCTCTCTCTCTCCTCTCTCTCTCTCTCTCTCTCTCTCTCTCTCTCTCTCTCTCTCTCTCTCTCTCCCCTACTCCCTCTCTCCTCTCTCTCTCTGTCTCTCTCTCTCTCTCTGTCTCTCTCTCTCTCTCTCTCTCTCTCCCTACTCCCTCTCTCCTCTCTCTCTCTGTCTCTCTCTGTCTCTCTGTCTCTCTCTTTCTCTCTCTCTCTCTCTCCCTACTCGCTCTCTCCTCTCTCTCTCTGTCTCTCGCTCTCTCTCTAGATGTTTGGTAACTGGACGTTTGGAACTCTGGTCTTTACTGTGCTGGTGTTCACTGTTACATTCAAGGTAATACACACACACACATGCACAC
>NC_140165.1:62005245-62047603 GCF_963971535.1 Notolepis coatsorum
TATGATTATGATACCTCTATACCAGATGTATGCATGGCTTGTTATATAATATATCTGTTATGATCCTCTATACCAGATGTATGCAGGCTTGTTATATAAATATCTGATATGATACCTCTATACCAGATGTATGCAGGCTTATTATATAATATATCTGATATGATACCTCTATACCAGATGTATGCAGGCTTATTATATAATATATCTGATTATGATAACTCTATACCAGATGTATGCAGGCTTATTATATAATATATCTGATTATGATACTCATACCTGATGCAGGCTTGTTATATAATATATCTGATATGATACCTCTATACCAGATGTATGCAGGCTTATTATATAATATATCTGACTATGATAACTCTATACCTAATGTATGCAGGCTTATTATATAATATATCTGACTATGATAACTCTATACCTAATGTATGCAGGCTGTGGATATGTTCCTGCTGTCTGGATGTGAGTCTGCCTGCCGTGTGTGTGTGTGTGTGTGTGTGTGTGGTGTGTGTGTGTGTGTGTGTGTGTGTGTGTGTGTGTGTGTGTGTGTGTGTGTGTGTGTGTGTGTGTGTGTGTGTGTGTGTGTGTGTGTGTGTGTGTGTGTGTGTGTGTGTGTGTGTGTGTGTCTGTCTGTGTCTGTGTTGTGTCTCTTGTCTGTGTGTCTGTGTGTCTGTGTCTCGGTGTGTGTCTGTGTGTCTCTGCGTGTGTGTCTGTGTGTCTCTGTGTGTGTATCTGTGTGTCTGTGTGTATGTGTGTCTGTGTGTCTCTGTGTGTGTGTGTGTGTGTGTGTGTGTCTGTGTGTCTGTGTCTGTGTGTCTGTGTGTCTGTGTCTGTGTGTCTGTGTGTCTGTGTGTCTGTGTGTGTGTGTCTGTGTCTGTGTGTCTGTGTGTCTGTGTCTGTGTGTCTGTGTGTCTGTGCTCACTTCCTTCCAGCAGAGAAAGACACACAGGAATGTCACCTGATCACTGATGCTACTGATCTTATCGATCTATTATCTTATTATCTTATCTTATCTTATCTTATCTTAGACATGTTTCTTGGTATCACATGTTAGTATTTGGGAAATGTGCCATGTGATGTAAGCAGTGAAGTGTTGTATCTGTTGCTGGAGGTGTCTTCACGATGTCTCCTCTTCCTCTTCCTCCTTGCCCACTCCTCTTCCTCCCCGTCCCCTTAACGCTCTCTTCCAGTGTGTTTACATACCACAGTGATATCCAGGATACAAGCTAATATCCTGTTTAAGGCCTTTATATACAACACCGCTTCTTCCCAACTGGCCGACTACTGACACTTGGCTACCAGGAGATAACATACAGTTAAACACAGGGGTGTAAAGTAAAGTAAAGTAAAGCTAATCTGGTATGTCATAAATGTATAGATGTAGCAGTACTGTCTATCTGTATGTCATGTATGTCATATATGTTACGATGAATTGAAAATTGGGGACCCTGATGTAAACAAGACGAAAGTCTTTCTCTGGTCTGCATCCCCTTAACAATTGTATGTATTGAGCTGTACTGTACTGTACCCATTCTGCAATCTGTTAATAAAGTTTTCAATCAATCAATCAATCAAGTACTTGAGTAATTGTACTTCGTTACAATGCTTAAGTACTGTTTTGGGGATTTGTACTTTACTCGAGTATTATTAGGTTTGTATACTTGTACTTTTACTCAATTACATTTCAGAGGAAAAAAAACATACGTTTTACTCCTTACATTAAAATGCAGACTTTACTAACGTTAACGTTTATTAATCCTGCGGCCGCACTTTATTTAAAAACAGCCAATCAAATCCCATCAATGGAAAATGAACCCGCCCATACCCATACTGATTGGTCCTTGTGCAAGACTAGAAAGCGGGATCGTTGATTAAACACCTGCTATCGGAAGAATAGACAGTCCGAAAAAAGTTTTTGACTTTTACTCAAGTGTGTTTTTAGCCAGATACTCAGACTTTTACTTGATAAGATTTTACAGTTAAACATCCGCTAAATCTTGACTGCGGACGCTTGGCTACCAGGAGATTACATGCAGCCAGACATTAGATAACTCACACAGACTTTAACTCATTCACGGCCAACCACGTATATATATATACGTGTTTGTTCACCAACTGTTCAGCGCCATAAACGTATATATACGTTTTTGGATAGTTTTTTCTTTTATTCGATATTTTTACTCCTTACAGGTTCACGGACCTCTGTGTCCCCATAGGAATCATTTTGAGATCCCCCAAGTGCAATACCGGCCGCATACTGCTAGGTGGCAGTATCGACCACCCTTTGAAACCTTATTTCTCACCGTGTGTTACATCTAAACCCCTCCGGGCACAGAAGTTAGACGGAGCCGAGAAAATCGCTTCATCCGACGACCACTTCGAAACGCATCTAGCACACTCGATGCATAAGTTGTGCCAAATTATGTCCGGGACCAGATGGACATCAATACTGGAAATCGTGATCAGACAATTGGAATATTATTTTTGGAATAACCCTGATCAAAGGTAAGGACTATCTGACGTCAATTCCACCTTGATCCTACATTGATTTCATATCGATCCAGCTGATCAGCGTGTGTGGTGTTAAAAAAATTAATGACGTTACTCGCAATCAAAGCATCAAAAAACGACGCCCCCCCCCTTCATGCATCATGATGAAACATAATACCTATACATTTGATTTGGAAATAGTAGCGTGTCCAGGCAAGAAACGCCAACGCTTATAGCAGAATTCACGTAGCGCCCTATAATAGCTTTTCACGAATTAGCCCGGATCACTCCTAAACTATACAATATTCACCACGGGATAACGCGCAAATGTATACATGAAATGTTTTTATCTTTTTTTGCATGTTCGACGGAACGAAGTGACTGTTAAATGACCATAGTATTGTCTCCATAGCTATAATATATAACATAGATATAGCTCTCCAAACATAGTGACACACAGTGAAAGTAGGCTATGGAAACCTGGCGCATTAGCTACAAGGATAAGGGTAATGGCTGGCGCCCAATGTGTTAAAGTGTAATTCCGTTGCTATGGGAACATCTTGGAGTGTTTATTTCCTGTCAGATATTGATATTAGTCAACACTGCAGCAGGTGTCCTTGACCATCATCAGTCATTACTGTTCTCATGGAGGATGATGAGCCTGGCTGTTGTAAACAGGATATATGGCTTACTGTCATGTGCCAAGTCAAAGACAGAGTTGTCAAATACCTGAACCAAATCGGAATATAATGTAAACAAGATAAAAGGCTGCTTCTTATTTCCTGCTGAGGTCATGATGGGTGGACCATGGCTTCCTGAGTGATGTGACTAATATCTATTAACACTTTATTTTAAACCCTCTCTCTCTTCTATCTTCCTCCCCTTCTCTCCTCCCTCTCCTCTCCTCTCCTCTCCTCTCCTCTTCTCTTCTCTCTTCTCTTCTCTTCTCTCTCTTCCTTCTCTTCTCTTCTCTTCTCTTCTTCTCTTCTCTCCTCTCTCTTCTCTGCTCTTCTCTTCTCTTCTCTTCTTCTCTTGCTCAGTCTCTCTCTCTCTCTCTCTCCCTCCCATTCTCTCTTCTCTTCTCTTCTCTTCTCCCTCCCTATCCTCCCTTATATCCTCTCCTCTCCTATCCTCTCCTCTTCTCTTAACCTCTTCTCTCTCTCCTCTTCTCTTCTCCTCTCGCCTCCTCTCCTCTCTTCTCTCTCCCTCCTATCTCTCTCCTCTTCTCTTCTATATCCTCTTCTCTCCTCTGCTCTTCTCTTCTCTCCTCTTATTTCTACTCTTCATCCTCTTCTCTTCTCTCCTCTTCTCTCCTCTCTTCTTTTCTCTCCTATTTTCTCTCTTCTCTTATATCCTCTTCTCTCCTCTTCTCTTCTCTTCTCTCCTCTTCTTTTCTATCCTCTTCTCTCCTCTTCTCTTCTCTCTCTCCTCTTCTCTCCTCTCCTCTTCTTTTCTCTCCTATTTTCTCCTCTTCTCTTCTCTTATCTCCTCTCCTTCTCTTCTCTTATCTCCTCTTCTCTTCTATTATCTCCTCTTCTCTCCTCTTCTTTTCTCTCTCTTCTCTTCTCTTATCTCCTCTTCTCTCCTCTTCTCTTCTCTTCTCTTTTCCTTCACTTCTCTGCTTCCTCCTCTCCCTCTCCTCTCTTCTCTTCTTTCTCTTCACTTCTCTGCCTCTCCTTTCCCTCTCCTCTTCTGCTCTCCTCTCTTTCACCTGACCACACACCCCTGACCTCGCCTGGTATGTGTGGCCCCTGTGACCTCTGCCCTGTGACCCTGTTGGCATGGATACGTCAGACTGAGCGAGGTCTTGCCTCAGAACCGTCACCATCTTTATGCTCTCCCAGACTCCAGCAGAATGAGTTTCTAACCCCCCTCCGTGAGGTGATCTCTTGCTCCTCTCCTTCTCCCTCCCTCCTCTCCTTCTCCCTCTCTCTCTCTCCCTCTCTCTCCCTCTCTCTCTGTCTATCTCTCTCAGCATATTGTCATGACCATGGTGAACCTGGTCTCCATCTGCATGCCATGTTAGCATGTAAAGTGGTATTGTGTGATGTGTGTATACAGTATAATGCCATGTTAGCATGTTATTAAAAGTGGTATTGTGTAATGTAAAAATGTTGGTGGGCCAACATGAATGTTGTTGTTACATGTTGCATGTATCCCCTCCCTAGCACCTATAAGTATTTATGTCTGTATTATTCTTATGTATTTATGTCTGTTTTATTCTATGTATTTATGTTTGTATTATTCTTATGTATTTGATCATGGCATCAATGAGGTTCTTGTGCCACTGTTTGTTGTTTGTTGTTGTTGCTTCTTTTATTTTGTAGTTTAATTCATATTATTTGCTATTTTGAAGCAGGAGTATATACATTACAGAGTATATGTGCGCACTGGCTTGTGGATGCCTGCTTGTGTGTGTGTGCTTGTGTGTGTGTGCTTGTGTGTGTGTGCGTGTGTGCGTGTGTGTGTGTGTGTATGTGTGTGTGTGTGTGTGTGTGTGTGTGTGTGTGTGTGTGTGTGCACACAGGTACAAGTGTGAAGAACAGACAATGAACGAGTGCAGAATACACATTAATCATGGGCGTCTGTGTGTGTGTGTGTGTGTCCAGTGTCTGAGTGCTGATTGGAGGGTTGACAGGGTCATGAACTACCAAAGCTCTGATTCGCTGCTAGGTGGGGCAGCTGTCACAGAGGCCTAGAGAGCCTAGTCACGGTAAAACACACAGCCGGGTGTGTGTGTGTGTGTGTGTGTGTGTGTGTGTGTGTGTGTGTGTGTGTGTGTGTGTGTGTGTGTGTGTGTGTGTGTGTGTGTGTGTGTGTGGGGTGTGGGGTGTGGAGAGGGTATCTGAGGCCTTGGCTACAGGGATTGTCTTGCTGTGATGTATGTGTGTGTGTGTGCATGTGGGTGTGTGAATGGAAGGGGTGTGTGTGTGGTGTGTGTGTGTGTGTGTGTGTGTGTGTGTGTGTGTGTGTGTGTGTGTGTGTGTGTGTGTGTGTGTGTGGTGTTACACAGGTTTGCAGGTGGACTGATGTACTAACTCAGAAGCGTTGGTGTGTGTGTGTGTGTGTGTGTGTGTGGGGGGGTGGGGGGGGGGTGTTCTCTAAGAACATTTAAAGAGAACTAAACACATGGTCATTTTGCTGCCCCCTAGTGGTTGCTATCTGTGATGTCACCTCCTAGTCTTTGATCAATCTGACATCACAGATTGGGGCAGGGCAGCGAGTGATAATATCAACCACTAGGGGTCAGCATGTTGACCATGTGTTACTCTTAGTTACTCTTTAATGTTGCATTTAGACTGTGGTGGCTGACAAATTAAAATACAAGAGGAGAGACGAGGAGAGGAGAGGAGAGAAGAGGAGAGGAGAGAAGAGGATAGAAGAGAAGAGGAGAGGAGAGAAGATGAGAGGAGATGAGAGGAGATGAGATGAGAGGAGAGGATAGGAGAGATAGAAGAGAGGTGAGGAAAGGAGAGGAGAGAAGAGAAGAGAGGAGAGAAGATGAGAGGAGAGAAGAAAAGAGGAGAATCAAGAATCAAGAATCAAGAGGTTTATTTGTCACATACATACCAGGGCATACAGTGGTCATGCCCGCATCGATTGTGCAAAATACAATAATAAAATAAAATAGGCATAGAAAAAAATTAAATAGATAAGACACAAGATATGCATGGTAAAAAAAGACATGCTAGGTTCCTGAGAAACTGGTTATTATATACACTACTATGCAGGAGGAAGAGAGGAGAGAAAGGAGAGTAGAGAGGAGAGAGGAGAGGAGAGGAGAGAGAGAGAGAGAGAGAGAAGAAGAGAGGAAGAGGAGAGGAGAGGAGAGGAGAGGAGAGGAGAGGAGAGGAGAGGAGAGGAGAGGAGAGGAGAGGAGAGGAGAGAGAGAGAGGAGAGGACTACTTCACTACTTCAATACTGTTGAAGCTGTTAAATACGGAACAATGTGTCCCTCTAGTGGACATTTATAGCACTGCGAAAGAAAGAAAGAAAGAAAGAAAGAAAGAAAGAAAGAAAGAAAGAAAGAAAGAAAGAAAGAAAGAAAAAGAAAGAAAGAAAGAAAGAAAGAAAGAAAGAAAGAAAGAAAGAAAGAAAGAAAGAAAGAAAGAAAGAAAGAAAGAAAGAAAGAAAGAAAAAAGAGAAGGAAAGAAAGTGTGTGTGTGTGTGTGGGGGGGGGGGGGGGGCAGGCTACTTGCTCTTGGTTTCAACAGGTTTGCATGTAGATCACTCACTTATATCCAGCTGCATGGTTTGGTTTGGTTTGGTTTGGTCTGGTTTGGTCTGGTTTAGTTCTTTGGCATGCTTATAAGTGTCTGGGCGTCTGTGTTGGGATGGCACAGTCCCTAAACCCCCTTCGACTATTTGCACATTTTGCTGTACGACAAGATAATTGTTAAAATACTTGTTGTTTGTGAGTTATTTGTGAGATCTTCTGAAAATAATCATCTAATATCTATTCTCTCACAGTGTATTAGTACAGCAAAATATCCATAAAATCAACGGGGGTTGAACTGGTTTCTAGATACTGTGTTCTGGTTTCTGCACGACTCCTCCCTCACTCAGATTCCTACAAGCTGATATTAATCCATTTTCTCTCTCTCCAATTCCTCTCCACCCTTTTTCTTTCTCTCTCTCCCTCTCTCCCTCTCTCTCTCTCTCTCTCTCTCTCGCTCTCTCTCTCTCTCTCAGAACGCAGAAAAGCTGTACCAGGGTCAGCTCTCAGAGTTCACGCCCCTGTCGTCGTTTCCCCCCCCGACCCCCAACTCCGGACCCCAGCGAGGCTCCGCCCACCAGCCCCGCCCCCGCAGGTCTGACTCCGCCCCCTTCACTAAGAAACACATGTTGACTCGCTGGCGGGCGCCCGACTACTCCACGTTCGCCCCCTTGCTCCGATTCGTCGACGGCCCCCGCCAGTCGCAGCAGGGCTACGCCCAGGCGGAGGCGGGGCCTGAGACCGACGTGTAGAGCTGTTTTTTTTTTTTTTTTTTTATGTGCCTTTTTCCCGCTTGTTTTCTCGGTGAGCACTTCCTGTCTACACAGTGCAGTGTTCTTTACCCAGAAGACAACGCTGCATGGAACACTGAACTTTACTCATCACTGCCACTTAGCGGAAAGAGTGATGGGGATCAGTGACGCCATTACAGAATAAATCACAGCCTCTAGGTGGCGGTAGAGACATGAGACCAGCCAATCACATCGTCTAGGTGGCGGTAGAGACCAGCCAATCGGAGAAGAGCATCCGGCCCACGTGTCATCGGGACGTCCTCTGCGTCAGAGTGTCCCGCGTTGGAGGATGTTTTGGGGGAAAAGTAACCTTCCCCTGAACATGAATAAGTCATAAGATGTCCGACAATGATCATGTAATGGAACACTATGGATATACGATTGGCTGGTGGTAGATAGTCCTGAATCCACAAAACCAGTAGCCGCCTTTGTGACTAAGAATTTAAGAACACACTGATGATGAAGGTGATGATGACGATGCCTTGGTGACTGTCTGCATGTGCTCTAACTGACCAGACCCTCACTTCTTACCCTCCTTTTTTATTCTCTCCATCCGTCCCTCTTTCTTTCTCTCTTTTTGTCCGTCTCGCCTCTTCTAGAACTAACTGGTGCTGCATCTGCGCCCTGCTCCTATCCAGAAACACTCCGTAGGAAGAGGCAGAGTAAGAGGCAGAGTAGATTCAGTAGGAGAGCAGCGACTGTAGAGACAGAGATTAGAGCTGTGTGTGTAGTAGTGTGTGTAGTAGTGTTTATGTGTTAGTATGGTCCATTAGCGAGAGACTGATACTGGAGAGAGAGAGAGAGAGAGAGAGGAGAGAGAGAGAGAGAGAGAGAGAGAGAGAGAGAGAGAGTGCATGTGTGTGTGTGTGTGTGTGTGTGTGTGTGTGTGTGTGTGTGTGTGTGTGTGTGTTGTCTCAACTTATATTTTCAGGTAACCTTTTTGCATTGGCGTTTCTTTTGTGTTGTAAACTTTACATTTAAAAAGTGACAAAAAGTCAACAAAGATGACTTGAAAATAAAGGTTGAGACAATTTATGATAAAAATTTGTAGAACCTTTTATTTTTTAGTATATATATATTTTTACAGTGTAACATTAATGAAAAGCACTGTCAACGACTAGAATTCAGTATATGTTGCCTTGGTGCCCAGCTGTCACCTGTTACCACAAGAAGAGACAGACACAGCCTTTTCTCACTCAAAGAAAAAATATTCTATTACACTGAGAGAAAAAAAAGAAAGAAAAAGGCTTGTCTTAACTATTTTCAACTGGCCGTTTGAATAGTTTTCTTTGTAATTCAATTGAATCAATTAATACATATGAATAATGTACTAAATGTAATAATTTACTCCTATGTCGTTGATTCAACAAGGATCATTTATAATTGGGACAATTTATGACAACAATTGCTTTTACAGTGTATCCTAAATAATTGTCTTCCTGCTTCTCTCATCTTCTCTCATTTTCTCTTCTCTTCTCTCATTTTCTCTCTCTTTATTCTTTGTTGTCCTCTTTCTGTTCTCTCTCTCTCTGCTCTCTCTCTGTCTCTCTCTCTCTCTGTCTCTCTGCTCTTCTGTAAAGAGGTCTCTTCTTCACGAGAAGCAGTCATTCATTCATTTACTCAACTCACCACCTCTCTCCTCTGTGACATCACCTCCACTCATCCGTTCATCATCATCCCTCCTTCATTCACGTACCTTCATCTGGTCAGGCATCCAGCCATCTCTCCATCCATCCATCTATTCAGCTCTCCGTCCATATCATTGGAAGCCTGTGGAATATTCAGAGAGAGAGAGAGAGACAGAGAGAGAGAGAGAGAGAGAGAGAGAGAGAGAGAGAGAGAGAGAAAGACAGAGAGAGACAGAGAGAGGCAGAGAGAGAGACAAGAGAGAAGAAACATAGCATTTTACAAACTAACTCAACCAGCCACATGTTGTTGGTGAAGACATTCAGCTGCTTGAAGACAGGAGCCTGTGGCTCTGGAATATATTTTAGTAAACTTAGCTATAATATGATACAGATACAGTCAGATAAACATATATTGACCAAACTAGTATTCCTCGTACTTTGTAAGAGAAGGAATACCGATCTGGGATCAGTGTTCGGTTCACGACAATATAAACTCCTATATATATATATCATATCACTATATATCACTATGATAACTGGTCTCAGGTCAGATCCAGGTGCTTGATGAGGTGCAGACTGTCACAGTTCGGCAGGTTGCAGAACAGGTCGGACACCTGTGTTGAAACATGTGCTGCGGTACGACGGAACATCCTGACCCCCATGTTGGAAGAGACAATGGTTATGTGCAAAACAACAGATGTGTTGATATATCGATGGCTGAAACGCAAAACCTCCTATCTGCAAAAAAAAATTAAAATGTAGGATTTTCTGATTTCACTTTGGATGATGAGAAACCTCCTATCTGCACCTATTCAGTCTGCCTGCAAGATATTTTCCAAAAGCCAAAAGCAGTGTATTGGGTATCCTTAAACAAATTGCATTCTGCAAGAAAACAACACGTTTTTTTTTTTTCCCCTAACACTTTCAGCGCCACGCCTGGTTTTCCGTTTTACCGCTTGAATGCCACCATCGGCGCCAATGTTAACGTTAATATCGCCTAATCTATGTTTTAAATTATGGCTATGTGTCTAATCTGCCCATCGCATTATCAAAGACTATTTTCCAGTCAGTGCTGTGAAGGCAGATTGTTTTTTTATCGCGTCGTTGCCGTTTCAGAGCAGTTAGAAAAGCCCCCGTTTTGATATAAAAAACAGCTCATTCTGGAGCATTCTATGAAAATCGTCTTTTAGTGGAATATTCCACAACGTTGATATTCGTCGGCCTTTTTATGAATCGTTTTCAAATAAACGCTAGATGATCAATATTATACGTGCACGCACGCACATTACGGCCGCGCACTGATAATCGCTCCGTTGATTTCCTCACGGACTTTTACAGTGAAACCGAAAGAAGACATTTCACAAAACAGCTTATAACTTCATCAAACTTACTCTGATTATCCTACCACTGATAACATAGAGTCCTTACCTGACATCAGATGGTATCCAACTGGTATATTCCAATTCCTGATCACCATTCGAAAAAATCGATACGTGTATGGATCCAACGCGATACAGTAGAACTCCATGATCCGCGGGGCTCTGAGGCTCCAGAATGAACTCTAGTAACCCCGGCTGGATCAGTGAACTGGAAAATGTGGAGTACCGGATTTTTTTCCCCATTCATTTTCATTGAGTCCATTCCAAAATCACTTATGTCATCTGGGAGACGACAGGGGGCGCTTTTTTCCACAGTGATCGCCGGCGCCCCTCGGCTATACTCGGGTAGGCTCGGGTGATGCAATAATTTTTCAGATCGCAAAAAAGAAATAATAATAATAATTCCGAGAAATCTCGTGAGTGGCATGCAACCACCTAAAAAAAACTCGAGAAATCTCGTGAGTGGCACTCAAAGTGTTAAGAAAGTAACATTTTCAGAAAGGAGGTTTTGCGTTTCAGCCATCGATATGAGAAATATATCAACAAAAGTAAAGGTGTCTGTCTCATTGCTGGATCTTGTAATCGGGACACAGTGGATCAAGGATATCGTGCTTCTCTAACGGCTTACCGCACAGACATTAGGCACATTCTTTTGAAAGTGGTTGTCAATGGTTACACGCAGCAGAGAGACGACGACACAATTCTATACAAGGCCTCTATTAGGAGTGCAGGAGACTGTTGAAGCCAGAACACTGGTGCAGTGAAGGCTACATTTGCTAAGTCTTGTTTTCAGACACAAAGGCATTATTTGTGAACTTCTGTCAACTTTTATTGACATTATTCAGACTTAGCTGTAACACACACATGTACAGCAGCTGCAAATGTATCACACAGAATGTCCAACCTGACTAGACTGCATTAGATCTGCTGTTAACAAAATCTAAAATCACCTTCTAAGTTTGAATGAGGTTGGGACCAGTATGACCATAACAACAAGGTCACAGGTTCAACCCCCTCCACCCAACAACAGCCAACGTGTCCATCCCTGTTGAAGTGTCCTTGAGCAAGGCACTGAAGCCCTGCCTACTCCAGAAACACCACAATAGGCTGACCCTGCGCCCTCTGACCTCTCTGACCTCTCTGACCTCTCTGGTGAAACGCCTACATGTACGAGTGTCTCAGATGTGCGGGGGAATACACTTTGAGTTACACTGTGTGTAATTATGGAGATAGGAACGCTCTGGAATTAGGTAATTTCATTTGCAATAAGAGTAAATGAGTCATATATCATATATTATTAACCCTTTCACTACCAAAAGGTTAGCCCTTTCACTGCGACAATACAGGAGGTTTGCCCTTTCACTACCACACCACAAAGGGTTAACCCCTTCACCACCACACTACAGACGGTTATCCGGGGGTTAACAGGCAATTTGAACTAATATTAACCTCGCCACTGACATTGAAACTCGTAATATTTTTTCTCTCTCTCTCTCTCTCTCTCTCTCTTATGGGTCAAAGCCCACTGGAACAAAAATAAATCACTTGATTGTATGAACTCTACTATGTTTCTATTTGTCTTGAAGACTTGAAAGGAGCTTTCTGTCAACGGACCTGATCAAACTATGTTTTTTTTTTATATTTGTGTATTCTATGTTATGTTCTATGTATTTTATTTCTCTAATCAGCTGTGTTTAAGATGTTTTATGTGCGAGCACAGAGTGAGAGTCGAGAGGGAGAGAGAGTCAGGCTGATCAGGCTAAACATGTTACTTATACGTACTGTAAGAGCTATAGGTATATAAGTTAAGTAAACGTACTGTATCGATTATTATTGTGTTCTTATACTGTGTGATTCTATACAAGGGTCTAACGCTACTGTGTGGATTTGACTGCTGAATGATTTTAATCCCAAAGATCAGTCTAAAGGAGAAACACTTTGACTCAAGTTAATGATAACAGATTATCACTCTACTGTAACTGTTTCACAATCAGAAACAGTCACCGAAATGATCCCAAAGTGGCTCAGGAAGCTATTAGGAAACACGGCCAGTGATCTCAGTTTTAAACCCTAACGTCCCGCCCCTTCCCACTGTACAGTACACTTGATACGCCGAGAGATCTTACGGACTGGGGCTTTAATGAGAATAGGATGAACCACTGATCTTAAAAGCAACTGAATGTAAATGGGATTACTTTGCTCAGTTTGAGTAACGGTGTGGATGACTGTAATGTTCTGAGCATGGTGATCAGTAATATGTCATTTATTACACATTTTTGAAAGTTAACTTGATGTCTGTTGAACCCGCCAGTCCTCTCGGGAGGAATCCAGGCTCGCTGTGGAGCGTTTCTGTCTATAACGTTCGTCGTGTTCGCTTCATGTTCTTTTACTACTTTTGTATATAATCTGACAAAGTGTGTGACGTGCGACTCTGATTTATTTAGAGAATATGAATTAATTAAGAACTTTTTGTAAAAGAACCAAAATCAAGTAAAAACAAAAATAAAAATAAAATCCAAACAAAATAACAAAGAACAAAAACACTGGAAATAAATGTATTTAACGATATCTTACAAAGAATTAAATATAAACTAGCTAACTATCAGATACAATTCTCTCCTGCACTGTAAAAATATCCTCTTGTATCTGTTAAACTAGCTGACTATCAGATACAAGTCTCTTCTGCACTGTAAAAATATCCTCTTGTATCTGTTAAACTAGCTGACTATCAGATACAATTCTCTCCTGCACTGTAAAAATATCCTCTTGTATCTGTTAAACTAGCTGACTATCAGATATAACTCTCCTGCACTGTAAAAATATTCTCTTGTATCTGTTAAACTAGCTGACTATCAGATACAACGCTCTCCTGCACTGTAAAAATATCCTCTTGTATCTGTTAAACTAGCTGACTATCAGATACAAGTCTCTCCTGCACTGTAAAAATATCCTCTTGTATCTGTTAAACTAGCTGACTATCAGATACAAGTCTCTCCTGCACTGTAAAAATATCCTCTTGTATCTGTTAAACTAGCTGACTATCAGATACAACTCTCCTGCACTGTAAAAATGTCCTCTTGAGTCTGTTAAAAACGACAGCCGCTCGTTTTTTTACAGGACACCGAAGCCACCTACAGTAAGATGGATTTAAGGTGTCACCAAATACATAGATGTCGTCTCTCTGTCTTCTGTTCTAAAATGTCCTCTTCTTTCCAGACCACCTTAAACGACAGCCTTCAAACAGAATGTGTATCTCTTTTACAATGCATTGTAAACTCAAATACAGTATAAATATTATATATATATATATATATATATATATATATATATATATATATATATATATATATATATATAAATGTAGTTATGTTAATTGATGTACAGTTTCTGGGGGTCTTTTTATATACAGTTTCTAACAGAGTCTAGAGAGAGACTTGTCTCTTACCAGCCTTTCTGTAGCCCTCAATGGCAAGCGGTCTGAACATTTCACTTGTAATAAAAACCAGGAATGGGAAAAAAAGAAAAAGGATTCATCGTAATTTTTTTTCCTGAAAGGAGAATGTAAATCTGTATTCGTATCAACTTTTTCACACTTGACAACATTAAAGGTGCTATAGATAACATATTTATGTAGACTAATAATTTTTAAACAATAATGCATCCACAGAGATTAAAGAAAAAGTGTGGAATAGTATCGCTTTCCTAAAAAAAAATGCATTTTTTTTTTACATGTTGCATGTATCCCTACTTCCCATTTCCCCACATGGAATGCATCTGATTGGATAAATGACTTGCTGGTGCTCTAGTGTGACATCTAGTGGCTGAATGTTATCTATAGCACCTTTAAAGTGTAAAAAAATAAATAAAAGTCAAAAAAAAATCTTTGTGAAAGTGGCTTCTCAGCTCTGGTCCAGCTGAAGACAAAGCGGAGGAACAGATTGGACATTGAGCATGACCTCAGAGTTTGTCTTTGTCTACCATCACCCCAGACTTTGAGACTCTTGTCAGGAGCAAACAACATCCCCAGTTATCCCATTAGTTCCCTGCATGTTAAGCTAAGAAGTCTGCTAAGAAGGATATATTATTTATTATTATTATTATTATTTAATTTCATTGTGTTTTTAGCCCTAGTTGCACTTTTGTTGCAACCCCAGTTATCCCATTAGTTCCCCCAAACGTAGGTCTGTTATGTTAAGCTAAGAAATCTGCTAAGAAGCATATTATTTATTATTATTTTATTTCATTGGGTTTTTAGCCCTAGTTGCACTTTTCTTGCAATCCCAGTTATCCCATTAGTTCCCCCAAACTTAGGTATGTTATGTTAAGCTAAGAAGTCTGCTAAGAAGCATAATTATTTATTATTATTATTTAATTTCATTGGGTTTTTAGCCCTAGTTGCACTTTTGTTGCAACCCCAGTTATCCCATTAGTTCCCCCAAACTTAGGTATGTTATGTTAAGCTAAGAAATCTGCTAAGAAGCATATTATTTATTATTATTTTATTTCATTGGGTTTTAGCCCTAGTTGCACTTTTGTTGCAACCTCAGTTATCCCATTAGTTCCCCCAAATTTAGGTCTGTTATGTTAAGCTAAGAAATCTGCTAAGAAGCATATATTATTTATTATTCTTTTATTTCATTGGGTTTTTAGCAATAGTTGCACTTTTGTTGCACTTTTTTGTGTTTATTTCATGTTTTGAAAGATTGCGTATTACTGCATTTTTTTTTTTTTACATAAATCATAGTGGTTAAAAATTTTGGGTCGCGACTTAATGACTAAGGAAAATGTTGGGTCCCGAGGCTAGACCAGTTGAGAACCACTGATCTATAGCACCTTTAACATCTAGTGGCTGAATGTTATCTATAGCACCATCTAGTGGCTGAATGTTATCTATAGTACCATCTAGTGGCTGAATGTTATCTATAGCACCTTTACAGTAACATGCTAAATGGGCCCAGGCGTATTTCCTGTTTGCGCTGTTTGTTAATATTAACAACATGAATGACAGGAAGTAA
The DNA here is from genome assembly GCF_963971535.1 of Notolepis coatsorum. Classification (NCBI taxonomy): domain Eukaryota; kingdom Metazoa; phylum Chordata; class Actinopteri; order Aulopiformes; family Paralepididae; genus Notolepis; species Notolepis coatsorum. The sequence continues at coordinate 62,020,771 of NC_140165.1, forward strand.
ACGTGGGTCTGAGCGGTTCCCCTGGCAACACCTCTCAGTGAAAAGGGTCCATAGGGCTGGAAGGTTCTGTCGGGGATCCCTCTGGTTGACAGGAATTTAAAACACAGTCTGGAAGTCGTGTGTGAAAAGCTGCCACAGAAAACGTATATATATATATATATATATATATATATATATATATATATATATATATATATATATACATATACCATCATGAGAGAAACATCAGCCCTTCTGTTTCTTCATCCCTTTCTTAGTTTTTTTTGTACAATTTGCAGCGTTCCTGTTTCCTCAATGCAAATTGATGTAAGCGATCGACAAAAGGCCCTCGACCTGGCATACCGTGTGACAAAGGGAACCGCTCCTGCCTACCTCTGGTCAATGGTCTCTAACTACACACCCTCAAGACCCCTACGCTCTGCATCTTCTGGCCGCCTCAGACCTACTCCTATCCAAGCTCCGGGAGGGTCATCAAAGAGAAGTCGCCTATTCTCAGTCCTTGCCCCACAATGGTGGAATGAACTACCCACCCCAGTTAGGACAGCCGAAACCCGTCCAATCTTTCGCCGTCGACTAAAGACGCACTTCTTCAACCATTATCTGAAAATAATAATAAATAAATAAATAAATAAAAAAAGAAATCTAACCCTAACTAACCTTACTGTCATGCACTTGTCCTAATAAACTAACCTACACTCAACACTTTGATGAACATTGTTACTCAGCTGACAGAGTTGTGCCCTTCCTGATGACTTGTCATACAGAACTTGTAAGTTGCTTTGGATAAAAGCGTCAGCTAAAATGACTAAATGTAAATGTAGATAGCAATGACTCTTCCATTATAAACAGACAGATAGATATAGACACAGACAGACAGACCGATATATATATAGATAGATAGATAGATAGATAGATAGATAGATAGATAGATAGATAGATAGATAGATAGATAGATAGATAGATAGATAGATAGATAGATAGATAGATAGATAGATAGATAGATAGATAGATAGATAGATAGATAGATAGATAGATAGATAGATAGATAGACAAATTCCATCATGAAAGTGCATGAAATGTATTAGTGCAATCAAATGTAGTGTGTTGCAGTTCACACTCCTGCCAAATGATGGTGGTAGAGAGCTTTTTATTGAGGCTCACTGCTCAAGGCAGAAAAAGTCTGTGTGGTTCAGTATGATGACTTTATCACCAAGCAGTCCTGGGCCCTGTTTCTTGTACCTGGTTCAACTAAGTCGATCAAGATGTCATTATCCAGCTTCAGTTAACCCGATGTTCGAAGCCGGGATTTTCCTGTTCCTCGAAGGTGGATTCAGTCTCGTTAACTCAAGCCAGACTTGCGACTCAGGCTAAATGCGCGCGGCCGCTTCAGGCGAAAAGCCAGCACGTATCGATGGCAGAGATCCTGATTCTCTAACGGCATTGATTGATTAATTGATTTAAAACTTTATTGACAGATTGCAATACGGCTCAATCGCCTCGCCGACAAGTTAAATGCGTTATCTATAGGCTAATTTTAAGTCCCTCATTACCTCAATCAATCAGATTATATTTCTTTAAACTTGCCTGCTGGATTGAATAATCAAATGAGATCTTGCTAGCGAAAATAATTAGTTAAACTTATACAGAATTACGATACGGCTCTCTTACCCATTGATTGATGTATAGTCGATCTTTAACTTATCTCCAATGTGGTCTAACGGGTTGTTGTTTTGACTATCACGCAGACGACCGGGGTTCGAGACCCTAGTCATTTCCTTCTTTTTGCAATATAGGAATAATTCAATTTGGTGCACGTTGAGAGCTATATAAAGAATGACATCCTCAATGCATGTAGATTTATAATATTTTAACTTAAAACCAGGCTACTTTGGCGTATAATCATTAATATTATATTCAAAAAAATCATATTGGAAACACCGGGTTTTGAACCCCGGTTGCTGGGTTGGCAGGCTTGAGCACTACCACTGCACCACTGTGCCAGATGGGATAAATTCATTGTTTATACATTAATGAACGAGAGACCCGTGTTTAGAATATCCTTTGTTTTGAATGAAGTTTATCTCTTTATCCTCATTCATTAATGTGACGTCAACGGCTCATTCAATTTCTCAAATCCGTCAAACAGCGCATCTCATCAGACATCTTAATCCCAGTTACAATTAAAATAACCACATAATGTGTACATCGCACGAGCGAGCGCCACGGTATATATAACGTGCATTATTTAGGACAAAGTGAATTTAGTATCAGCATTTTGGGTCTATTTTACATTTCAAAAGCCCCCTCTGGAAGAATGGAGCACAAAAACGTAATTCAGAATGGTATAATGCAGATCGTAGACTGTGGGAATAGTTTCAGGAAACGGGCTGTCACTTCTTTGCGGGGGCGTGGCGATGGTTCAGGCTAACTTGAACTTAAACTCTGCTTTCGACCAGGCTCAAACTTTTGGATCTGTTGTCATGGTGATTTGGAAAATCCACGTACGGGGAACCGGAAAGTCCGGCTAACTCAGTTATCCAGTTAAAGTTATCCGGCTAACTCAGTTATCCAGGTACAAGGAACGGGGCCCAGATATGTCATATCATATGATGTTGTTGTTGTTGTTGTTGTTGTTGTTGTTGTTGTTGTTGTTGTTGTTGTTGTTGTTGTTGTTGTTGTTGTTGTTGTTGTTGATGTTGTTGTTGTTGTTATTGTTGTTGTCTACAGTAATAATAATGATAATAAACAATACTAGTATTACTAATAATTATATAATATAATATAATAAGAGTAATATTAATATCTAAAAATATATTTAACTGGGACAGAGCAACGGTCATCCCTGGTCAAGAGAGATGATGTCCATGATTTTTTCTTCTGCTGATTTAAGCATGATTTTTATGAACTATCTACAGTGTAAGGTTCACATAATTAAAACAAAATCATCAACAATCCATCAGGATAAGTGGAAGGTGGAGATATGGAAAAAACGAACCTTAGAAAATATGTTGAAATGAAAGAGTATTTGACTGAACCTTATGTAATGGTAACTGTGGAAGTGGGTAGATTCCAAGGTACACCTGAGGAGGAGCGGTTGTGTGTTCTCTGTGATCTGGGAGTGGTGGAGGATGAATTTCATTTCGTTTTTCACTGCCCCTTGTACACCGACTTGAGGAGGGTTTTAGAGAACATTCTATTTGTAAATCCGGATTTGTTTTGGCAGTCTGAGAGTTGTTTTTTTGTGGAGGACATTTTCAGTTTTGCACGATTTTTGGAGAAAGCATGGCACTTGAGACAAAACACATTATATATAATTTGATATGAATTCTTCTTGTTTATTTGAAGTACATTGTTTACAGCTTGTTATGTTATGTTTTATTTTGTTTTCTTTTTTTGTGGCCATCTTAACAATACGTATTGTTAAGTATACCATATACTTATTGTTTATGTGTCTTGTAAGCCCAAATGGGCTGGGCATACATCTGTATGTAAGACACAAAAATTAAATCAATCAATCAAATCAATCAATAGTAGCCTACTTAATCATTATTATTGATTATTCAATAATTAACTAATTATTTGTTAACCAGTAGTTGCTCATTCCTTCCTAGTACATAATCATTATTATTGTGCCCAACATATAAATCTCAAAGGCAGCTCTCTGTCTCTATCTGTCTCAAAGGCAGCTCTCTGTCTCAAAGGCTGCACTGTCTCTCTCTGTCTCAAAGGCAGCTCTCTGTCTCTCTCTGTCTCAAAGGCAGCACTGTCTCTCTCTGTCTCAAAGGCAGCACTGTCTCTATCTGTCTCAAAGGCAGCACTGTCTCTATCTGTCTCAAAGGCAGCACTGTCTCTATCTGTCTCAAAGGCAGCACTGTCTCTTTATGTCTCAAAGGCAGCACTGTCTCTATCTGTCTCAAAGGCAGCACTGTCTCTTTATGTCTCAAAGGCAGCACTGTCTCTATCTGTCTCAAAGGCAGCTCTCTGTCTCTCTCTGTCTCAAAGGCAGCACTGTCTCTATCTGTCTCAAAGGCAGCTCTCTGTCTCTCTCTGTCTCAAAGGCAGCTCTCTGTCTCAAAGGCAGCACTGTCTCTCTCTGTCTCAAAGGCAGCACTGTCTCTCTCTGTCTCAAAGGCAGCTCTCTGTCTCAAAGGCAGCACTGTCTCTCTCTGTCTCAAAGGCAGCACTGTCTCTCTCTGTCTCAAAGGCAGCACTGTCTCTATCTGTCTCAAAGGCAGCACTGTCTCTCTCTGTCTCAAAGGCAGAACTGTCTCTATCTGTCTCAAAGGCAGCTCTCTGTCTCTATCTGTCTCAAAGGCAGCACTGTCTCTCTCTGTCTCAAAGGCAGAACTGTCTCTCTCTGTCTCAAAGGCAGAACTGTCTCTCTCTGTCTCAAAGGCAGCACTGTCTCTATCTGTCTCAAAGGCAGAACTGTCTCTCTCTGTCTCAAAGGCAGAACTGTCTCTCTCTGTCTCAAAGGCAGCACTGTCTCTCTCTGTCTCAAAGGCAGAACTGTCTCTCTCTGTCTCAAAGGCAGAACTGTCTCTCTCTGTCTCAAAGGCAGCACTGTCTCTATCTGTCTCAAAGGCAGCTCTCTGTCTCTCTCTGTCTCAAAGGCAGCTCTCTGTCTCTCTCTGTCTCAAAGGCAGCACTGTCTCTCTCTGTCTCAAAGGCAGCACTGTCTCTATCTGTCTCAAAGGCAGCTATCTGTCTCTCTCTGTCTCAAAGGCAGCACTGTCTCTTTATGTCTCAAAGGCAGAACTGTCTCTTTATGTCTCAAAGGCAGCTCTCTGTCTCAAAGGCAGCACTGTCTCTCTCTGTCTCAAAGGCAGCACTGTCTCTATCTGTCTCAAAGGCAGCTCTCTGTCTCAAAGGCAGCACTGTCTCTCTCTGTCTCAAAGGCAGCACTGTCTCTCTCTGTCTCAAAGGCAGCACTGTCTCTCTCTGTCTCAAAGGCAGCACTGTCTCTTTATGTCTCAAAGGCAGCTCTCTGTCTCAAAGGCAGCACTGTCTCTTTATGTCTCAAAGGCAGCACTGTCTCTTTAGTCTCTTTATGTCTCAAAGGCAGCACTGTCTCTTTATGTCTCAAAGGCAGCTCTCTGTCTCAAAGGCAGCTCTCTGTCTCAAAGGCAGCTCTCTGTCTCAAAGGCAGCACTGTCTCTTTATGTCTCAAAGGCAGCACTCTGTCTCAAAGGCAGCACTCTGTCTCAAAGGCAGCACAGTCTCTATTTCTCTCTGGCAGCTCTCTGTCTCAAAGGCAGCACTGTCTCTATCTGTCTCAAAGGCAGCACTGTCTCTATTTCTCTCTGGCAGCTCTCTGTCTCAAAGGCAGCTCTCTGTCTCTATCTGTCTCAAAGGCAGCTCTCTGTCTCTCTTAAACAAAATGTCACTTTAAACTAAATGGAAAAGTCACTTTAAAGGAATGAGGAATATAAAAGTCTTGTATAGGTCTTGTATAGTATAGTTTAGATATAGCATAATGACATAAATTGTATATTGTATAGTAGTGTACATAGGAACCAGTGCCCTCTCAGGAATTTAGCATGTCTATTTTTATCATGCACATTTTATGTCTTCTTATTACCTGTTTTTATATGTCTATTTTATTATTGTATTATTGCACAATCTATGCGGGCATGACCACCCGCATTTCACTGTATGCCCTGGTATGTATGTGACAAATAAACCTCTTGAATCTTGAATCTCTCTCTGGCAGCACCACAAATAAAACCTGAGACGTCAACATGATTATGAAGCGTGATGTAAGGTTTTAGATCTCATTGGATCCGTTTATATCCTCCTACCAGTGCTAAGACCTGCCAGTGAGATAGAGGATAGAGACCCATCTCGGCCAAGGCTGTCTGAGGTAGGAATCTATTTCCCCAAGGGGATCAATAAAGGAATATCTTATCTTATCTAAAGGATATACCAGACACTCCCCGGAAACAATCTGCTTCTAAATGGACTGCGTTTACAATATATAGTGCTTTTATCCTTTATCGCTTTACAACTTATGCCTCACATTCACTCGACACATTCACACACCGACGGCAGAGGCGACCATGCGAGGTGCTGACCTGCTCATGGGGAGCAATTATGGGTTTTAAGTGTCTTGCTCAAGGACATTTCTACACGCTGCTGAACGGGAGGAGCCGGAATCGAACTGGGAACCTTCTGATCACCAGACGACTGCTCTACCTCCTGAAGCCACTGGCACCTCTCAAGGCCGTTTGTAGGTTTCATTATTTTCTTCCTCCAGTTTATGTTTATGTTTATTAATTAAAGGATCCCCAATAGAGACACATGAAAGAGCTTCTAGTCGTCCTGGGGTCCTGGACAAAACAAATACAATACAAATGTACAACAAAAAAATATGAATAACAAATAAAACAAAACACATAAATAGAAAATTCATACAAATATACTAATTCTATTTATAAAATCTAACATTCCAGTCAAAATATATATATATAAATAAAAAATACATACTTGACAAGTTTGCAAGATATCTATTTTTTTATCCACTTTTTCTCCCCATTTTCTATTTTTCTCCCATCCCAATTTCGTATATCCAATTCTTCCCTCCCCTGTCTTGAACGTTGCTAGACCATGCCTCCCACTGGTCGGCTGTAGTGAAGACAGAAGCCTTGCATCACGTGTCCCCTCCGGTACACGAGGAGGCAGCCTGTCGCATCTTTTCACCGCAGCAACTCGAACTCTCAGTTGCGAGGAGTAACTCGTGGGAGGCTCACGCTGCCCCCGTCACTTCCTGCTTCCGTCGCACCGGCGTCACCAAACCGACCTGTAGGAGTCGCTGTCCACAACGTCAAATCCCCACCCACCGGCTTTCCCACCCTCTAACACTTGCCAATTGTGTTAGTATGAACGACCGGCCAGCCGGTAGCAATGCCGAGAGCTGGGCTTGAACCCAGCGTCTCCTGCATTAGAGGCGAGCGCCTTGCCCACTGCGCCAATCAGCCGCCCGCAAGATATCTCTTAATATTTAATATGTATTGTGGATGAGATGTTTTTCGGCAGAGCATTCCAGAGTACTATTGACCTATATATGCCAGTGAGTTTGAGAACATTTTATTTTGGTGCTGTTTTTGTTCTGATGTTACCAGAAGCGGCCCCTCTAGTGTTGTAACCATGTTCAGAAGTCATTTGTAACTGATGAGCCAAGCTAGATGATGATGTAACGTGTCTGGCTGTGTTTGGGCGTCAACTTGTCAGCATGAAATAACCGCACCAAGTAGCTAATCAGACGTTGTCCCTTTTGGGTTTTTAGTGCACACCCATTTAACCCTTTCACTACCACACTACCAAAGGGTTAACCTGTTCACTGCGACAATACAGAAGGTTAACTTGAAAATGGGGGAGCCTGATGTAAACAAGACAAAATTATTTCTCTGGTCTGCATCCCTGTTAAGAGCTACAGGGGTGTCTTGTCTATCTCAACACTTTTTGAGATAAAACCCTGTGGCCGCTCGATATCCCTCAGCGAGGTGCTAAACTCGCTAAATTCTCGAGTCAATTCTCAATCCTAATCACGCCATGTATTAAGCCCCAGAACCTCTGATTAGTTCAACAAGTCCATGGACCACTAGCCTTGGTACCCCTCAGCACAGCGTCCTGTGGTGAAGAGTCTCAAGGCCGCGGATAAATCTCATAAACTGGCTGACACAGAGTCTCTGGTGCTTGCTTGGAATCCCTTCCAGGAGATTTGCTTAAATCTTCATGGAAGTCGCCAAGTCTGTATTTTATTTAATTCTCATTTCATAGTCACTGGTTAGTTGTATCCATTTCATATGAAATATAAACTTAGAAGAGTTGTTAACCTCTTCATTGTTTGTAATAAACAGAATGTCTGCTTGGGAAAACTCCTTTCATTGAATAGTCATATTCACAGCAATACTATTTAATAGGTAGTACTATTAATAATAGTGTAATATTAGTGTATAATATTAATAATAATTTCCATAAGACCAGGTCAAAAACACGCTCAATACAAGGGTATCCACATCAGAGCCCTACTTTTGACTCCAACCTGGGTACAGACGTAAGAAATACTGAATAGTCATTGGTATAACTTTAGCTAGAAGCAGTACTACTGTAGCAATTGATTGAATCTGTAATCAGGCTACCAGGACATATTGATTCCAATCAATTCCATCCCGCTTACCTCAGATGAAAGCAAGGCGTGGCCAGCGTTTTGAAAAATCATGATGGAGCTCGTAAAAGAACGTGGTCCACGAGTTGAATAAAAGTATTTAACAAAGTTTGGTTTAATTAGAAAAAGTTGTTACAATAATACTGTCTTGGAAAGATCCAATCCAGGAAAATAATAAAGCATGGATATAAAAGCTCATCAAAGTCAAAGTCAACATCTTTCTCCAGAAGAACAATAATAAACCTCTATGGTTTAAAAATCATCACAAAAAGTGAGCTAAGAGCCAAGCACAGCTCTTCAAATCTAAACAGACAAGATAGTGCTCGCCATCATATAGGGAAAAGCTCACATTTAAAACATCCATATTCAAGTCCCAATACACCGCACGACTTTGAAATGGAGATAAATAAGAGTCACAAAAGCAAGCCGAAGAGCTTTTCATGCGCAAACATTACTTTTTATACACAGTTCCGTAGCGTCATATTGCAAGCAAAGATAAACACTCCTTCTTTCAACTGTGTCTTGCCATTGGCTTATCGCTACTCCAATGGTTAGTAACTTGAAAAAATAAAAGTAACAGTTTAACTGAAACGGATTACTGTACTTCGGAATTCCCCTAGGATCCCTCTCATCAATGTCATGTGCTTTCGCACTGGTCCTCGGCCTTATCAGCATGCTAGTGAGGGAGACTGGTCTTAGGAGGGATAGCCTGTAAGCTATAGATATATACAGATATATACAGATATATATATACAGGTACTATACAGGCATATACAATAAACATATACTTAATCATGGTTAAACTTAATCATCACCCGTTGTGTTTTAAACACGTACAGCATCGTGCAGTGACCATCGGTAGTGTGATAGTAAAGGGTTAAGCATCTGTTGCACCAATCAGCGAGCTGCATTTTAGGATTCTTGGACGCGACCGGAGGTCGAACTGTTTGTAAAGTGAGACAGCAACACATCTTCTTCCGAGATAAGGTCATAGCGACCAATCAGCACACAGCAGTTTATTCGTCCTGGGGCACCGACCGGAGCAGTGATAGCAGGCTACAAGGTCATACACAGGAGAGGGAAAGATAATACTGATGCAAGCCTTCCTGCTTGGCAGTATGCATATAGTATGTAAGTATACTAAGTATTGATTATACTTTCTAGTTTATTTAACATGTGGAATCAACATATACTGATCATTTTAGTTATACGTGTATACACACAGTGAAAGAACGTAGTGTAGGCACAGAGCGTAACTGTCCTTGGAAGAGCTCCTCATTCTGCCCGGAGGCCCTCGTGGAGGGAGGGAGAGAATCGTGGAGCACACAGCAGTAACAGAGAACCGAACAATTGCACTGCTGTGATATACAAGATAATACATGTTCTTTAATCATATCATCAACGGTGAAAGAAAGTAGGCACAGAGGTCACTGTCCTAATAACATCTGTGAGTGGGAACGGGATGGCAAATGCTAAGTCACGCTGGCTGTGACTCTCAACAATCCCCTTAACAATTGTTTGTATTGAGTCATACTGTAGTGTACCCATTCTGCAATCTGTTCATTACATTTTCAATCAATCAATCAATCAATCAATCAATCAATCAATCAATCAATCAATCAATCAATCAATCAATCAATCAATCAATCAAACCCTTTCACTGCCACACGACAAAGGGTTAAACCTTTCACAACCACACTACAGAAGGTTAACCCTTTCACTACCACACTACAGAAGGTTAACCCTTTCACTACCACACTACAGAAGGTTAACCCTTTCACTACCACACTACAGAAGGTTAACCCTTTCACTAAAAGCATACGGTTCTGCCTATGACCATACGATGCCCGGGCGGTCATACAGCTCTATGTTCATTCTATGTACAACACACAGATTCACAGCCACGTCGTTACCAGAGAACGTTACTAGACAGGTTAATGCTGTGCCTGACGGCAGGTGGACAGGAAGTGAAGTGAGTCACTGGCTCAAGTCAAATCAAATTAAACCTGTTGCTACATCAGGTACAAACAAGTACCAAACATGACCAAACATGGCATTGCAACCAAATAATCACAATAACACTGTTCCAAGTATGTAGGTTGAACGATATGGAGGAGAGGATGTGTTAAAACAACACCGACTGTGTGGTCTCTCTGGTCTACAGATGTTCTCAGCCATGAACAAGGTGGCCTGTTGGGATGTTAGATCCTAATGTGAAAAACTGTGATTTTCGATGTCTGCACTTTATGTGCTAATTTTATGCCTGTCTTTTTTTCTCGCCACCAATGTTGCCCGTATTCTCGAAGTCAACTTCCTGTCTTTTATTGCTACGCAACTGCAGCGTGGGGGGAAACTGCCCCGCCTGGTACATTGTGTACACTATTTAGTGGAGAAACGGATAGTTAAAGCGGCAAATTAAAGACAATCAAACAGACTTTTCTTCAGTCCTTCACAATGCCAAAGAGCTGCTGTGTTACGCGTTATACTAATGACAAAAACAGAAATCCAAATCGCAAGTTTTATACCATCACAGAGGAAAAAGTGGCTGGTGGCTAACGTTCGGCTAACTCGCTCTGATGTTGTGGTCGTGGTAATCAGGGGGAGTTTCTTTGACTCATATCTCGCCTTAGAATCACCATAAAGGCTTTCGAAATAGTGAAATGCCATGTTGGCCTCAATATTTTCAAAACAAATCGTATGAAAATGTTATGAAATGAACAAGAATGTGATAAAACATGTAATAAAAACGGAGCTCAATGCATGGATTTGATGGTAGAAATCCGTATGGTCCCCCTATACCAAGATGGCGGCGGTCTCGTGACATCAGAGTGTCTTCGAGAATAGCATATCGGCTACCAGCGGTGAAACAGATTTGCACGTAGGCCTATCAAAGATAATATTGTAGCGTTCTGTCATACCATCATTGAAGAATGAGGAGAGTTTTATGTTTCTTTCGTGTAGTTTAATTCCAGACTCAACCGTTACATACAGGTCCAAAACACTTCGCTTGTTATGTGCACACACCTGTTCTCTCGCGTGTAACCATGACAACAATATAACTTCCGGTGCCCCTCCTATATATCCCGGGGGGGAAACAACAGTTTCATATTAATGTACTATACAGGTTCGGAGAGATCGCGCTATCGGGAAATGTCCGTCAGTCACTCGAGTATTTTAAAGTGTTATTGATTGTACGGTGTACCACAGTTTCATATTAATTAATTTCTAGCCGAGCGAGAGCCGAGAGAGAGCGAGAGTCGAGAGAGAGAACAAGAGCGAGAGCCGAGAGAGAGCCGAGAGCCATGTGTGTGTGTGTGTCAGTGGAGGTTATTGCATGGCAACTAGTGAGGCAGTACTTCACTAGTATTTTACAAATATATATATATTATTATTAATATACATACATATATATATATATATTTAAATTATTATTATTATAATTTTTGAAATTATTATTATTATTATTTGTATTAGAAATGTTTTCCTCTGTGAACAATGCCAGTGAATTTGAACAAAAACAATGCCAATGCCATTTTCTTCAAAAATGTCCAAGTTGTTGTATCTTAATAGAAGAGACCGTGGTAGTTAGGGTGACCAGGTCAAAATGGTTCAGTCGCAGGACAGCAGCACTGCTTTTGCGGGACAATGCGGGACACGTAGGGGGGGGGGGGGGGAATAAAATAAAAAATAAAGTATTTAAATTTTTTTTATTGCTAATTAAAATTAAATAAATGTATTTATTATTTAAATGCCCATATATCATATTCGACGCAGACGGTAGGCTATATATAGCTCATTTTGTTATTAATCTTATTAAACTCACCTCCGGTTTTGCGGATATTACCCTCCGGATTCTATTGCCCCCTTCCCTCTGGACAGTGTCCCAGCGATACTCCCTGTGTATTCTGTTATTATAACAAACCGACCCTCTGATTGATTCAGTTCTCAATAATAGTCGGGCCAGACTTGCTGAAGAGGCGCTCCTCTGAACAACTATATGTGACGTCCCCCTCTCCTCCATGGGTGATGGTGAAGCTCCTGTCAGTGGCAGATCCTGCATTCTACCTTTTGGGGATCATCTGAAACGGTGTTCTGCGAAATTCTACTACCTGCTGGCACGCATGGCGCACGCATGCGCATGACGCACAATCGTTCACACTACAATATCCTGCCACCTTGCTGACGAACGTCTTGTTGAGTCTTGTTGTTGATATATCTTAAACAATATCTTAAACATATGTTTTTCATTGCACCTTTTGAACTGTATATGCATGTAAATATTTGCATGTAATTGGCTTTGCAGCCAAATGTATTTGTAGATGATAAAATGTCGGTACACCTGTTGGAATTCGGAGTGAACTGTCCAAACATATAGGCGATTCGCGCTATGGCAGCAGTTCTCAGCAGAGTAGTAGAATTTCGCAGAACACCGGCTCGGTCAGGTGACAGGCAGCGCGACTCGAGTGAGCTGTTCAGCAGCCTCGGCTGGAGATGCATCCTGCTGCAGGACCACAGCACCGACACTCTCAGGACCGTGACACTTTGCGGACCCACACTCTCCAGACCCTCGCTCCCATTGGCTGATTTGGGTCACGTGACCGTCCCACTCCAATTCAGCCATTGGGTGGGACGGTCACGTGACCCAAATCAGCCAATGGGAGCGAGGGTCTGGAGAGTGTGGGTCCGCAAAGTGTCGCGGTCCTGAATGTGTCGGTGCTGTGGTCCTGCAGATGGATACTATTGCTCGGCTGCGCAATGCATTGGTTTGTGACGTCGCCCGATTTTTTTATTTTAAATATAAGAGGGTATTGGAACGAGGCATTAAATTAACAACATTTAAAAAGAAATCTTTTATCTTTGAATTGCAGGACATTGTTTTGTTGTTGCGGGACGCGGGACAAACGGCCCAATATCAGGACTGTCCCGCGAAAAGCGGGACAGGTGGTCACCCTAGTGGTAGTGCTCAGTTGTGCTTTATTCACAGTTGGTATTCAGTCCCTCAGTCCCTCTGGCTGCTACCTTATTCTGACACAGAGCGCTCCGGGGCGCCTCTGGTTCATGTAACAGTAACCAATCATAAGCAAGACATGTGAGACATTAACATTGGGAGTTGTAGTCCTACACTACACTACACTCCTCCCCTACCCTGATTCCTGAGATTACAGATCTAATCTGTCTGGGGTTTTTGCATTTCGTTTTGGTCTACTACTTCCCCTGACCTGAGGACCATCAGGCCCTAGTATTACTCGCTCTTCCGTTTCAGGCTCTGGTAACTTAGTTGACACCATTTGATTCACATGTCTTTTACATACTTTGTTCTGAACCTCAACCATGTATGTAACCGGGCCTAATGGCCTCACAATCCTCCCATGAACCCACTTTTCTCCTTCCCCTCCCCCATAGTTTTTCATTAACACCCGCTGGTGAGGTTGAAATGATCGGACCCTCTTCTGCGGTCCCTCCGGGCTCCGCTGTGTGCTCTGTTGTCCCGTTTCTGCACCGCTGGGCTGTATCAGCGACAGTCTCGTTCTCAGTTTCCGTCCCAAGAACAGTTCTGCCGGTGTTTTACCCGTCACACAATGGGGGGTGCTCCTGTAACAAAACAAGCGCCTTTTTCAGATTCTGCACCAGGCGCTCTGCAGCCCCATTAGAGGCAGGGTGGTACAGTGGCGACTATGTGTGTTTCACCCCATTGTTCCTGAGAAAGTCCTGAAATGTCCTTGACTGAAATGGGGGGCCATTGTCTGACACCAGTTCCTCTGGCAGTCTATAGTTTGCGAAGAACCCCCTCAGAACCTCCACTGTTTTCTCCGCTGTCGTTGTCATCATCAATGACACTTCCGGCCACTTAGAGAAACTGTCTGTTAACACCATGAACTTATGTTTGCCTTTGTCTGCAAAATCCACGTGAAACCCTCTGCCACGGTCTCACTGCACCAGTCCATGCATGCACCGGAGCTGTCAGTGGTGTGTTTCTAGTCAGTTGACAAGGGTTACATGTGGCCATCAGGTTTTCAATGTCTCTGTCCAGGTTTGGCCACCAAAAATGGCTACGTGCTCTGGTCTTCATTCTCACTATACCCAGGTGATTGTCATGTAACTCTTTTAACATTTGTGACCTTAGTACGGGAGGAATGACCACTCTAAAACCCCACATCACACAATCACTCTCTACAGACAGTTCTGTACGTCTCACCCAGTATGGTTTTAGTTCCTCCTCTGTGACATGTTTAGGCCACCCTTTCTGTGTGAAATCTTTCACTGTTCTCATTACTGCATCACTCTTGGTGTGCTCTGCGATCTCTCTAGCAGAGATAGGGATCTCATCTAAGAACGAGACTCTGAAGTCCGGGCTACACTCTTGTGCCTCTGCCTGCATCGGTAACCTAGATAATGCATCCGCATTCCCATGTGTCAGGGCGTCCCTATACTGAATATCTTACTGGTAGGCTGCTAGAATTAGGGCCCATCTCTGCAGTCTTGCTGCTGCTAATGTGGGAACACCTGTCTTTGGTCCTAAGATCTTGACCAGTGGCTGATGGTCTGTACAGAGGGTACATTTTCGACCATACAAATATTCATGGGACTTTTTTACTCCAAAAATGATACTGAGGGCCTCCTTCTCTATTTGCCCATAATTGACCTCTGCCTTGGACAGGGTCCGTGAGGCATATGCTATTGGCTGCTCACTGCCATCTGGTAGCTTGTGTGATATCACCGCCCCTATCCCGTATGGGGAAGCGTCACAGGCCATTATCACTGGTAACTGGGGGTCAAAATGCGCTAGCACTGGTGCTGCTGTCAGCATCTTCTTGGTTCTCTCAAAAGCCTCCTGACGCTGCTTTGACCAGACCCATTCCTGTCCTTTCTGTAGTAGTTCTGTCATAGGTTTTATCTGAGTAGATAAAGAAGGCATGAATTTCCCATAGTAGGTTAACAAAGACAGAAACGCCCTCAACTCTGTGGTGTTTTTGGGCACCGGGGCCTTTTCGATGGCCTCCGTTTTCTCCTGAAGGGGGTGTAACCCCTGTGCATCTATGCGATGGCCCAAATAGCACACACTGTCCTGAAAGAAAGCACACTTTCCCTTGTTTACTCTCAGCCCATATTGATCCAACCTCTGCAGTACCTTTCTAGGTTTTTCATATGACTGTCTGTGTCATTGCCTGTCACCAATATGTCTTCTAGAAAACAGACTACCCCATCTAACCCTTGCAGCACTTGATCCATTGTTCGTTGAAATATGGCTGGAGCGCTGGCTACCCCATAAGGCAAGCGATTGTATCTGTACAACCCTTTTTGTGTGTTGATTGTTAAGTATTTCTTGCTCTCCTCTTCTAATTCCATCTGCTGATATGCCTGTGTCAAATCTAGCTTTGTAAAGTGTTTCCCTCCTGCTAACTTGGCAAATAAGTCTTGTGTTCTGGGAAGAGGATATTGATCTACATCCAGAAATGGATTTACTGTTTCTTTGTAGTCCCCACATATGCGAACTGTGTTGTCTCTCTTTGGTATATTCACTATGGGTGCTGCCCACTCACTGTGTGGCACTGGAGAAATAACCCCTTGCTTCTCCAAGTCATCTAGCTGTTTGTTTACAGCTTCCCTCAAAGCATAAGGAACAGACCTGGCTTTGCAAAACCTAGGTTTTGCATGTGGGGACACATACATTTTAGCCTTAACCCCTGTCACTTTACCCAAACCATTGCCAAATACCTGCGTATATGTCTGACACAGGGACTCCACCGGATCCCCTATCCTGTTGACCTTAGGCCAGTCTAGGTTTAATGGTCTTATCCAATTACGACCCATGAGTGCAGGACCCCGCCCCCTGGCTACCACTAAGGGTAACTGCAACTTCTGTTCCCCACTCTCAACTGTGACCATTATCTTCCCCATTAGCGCCAATGGCTCATCTGTGTACGTTTTCAACTTAGTCATACATGGAAGTAATGTTAAATTTTTGAACTTGGCATGGTACATACTCTCTGATATGACTGACAACGCGGCACCTGTATCCACCTCCATACATATTTTCTGATCATTACATTTCACAAACACATTGTATGGTTTCTCATACTCACAATCCATATTAGGTCGGACTGTATACAGTCCCATTTGAGTCTGTTCCTCTGAACCGGACCTGTACTCTGCCTGTTCATGTTCAATCTCTGAGATCATGTTGACTCCTCCTCCTCGCCCGCCTCTGTGCTGGGCCGCGCGCGTTGCTCTCCCTCGCTGATCTTGTCCGTTGAATTGGCCCCTCTTCCTCTCCAGATGCCCCGTCGTCTTGCAAAACCGACACTGGAAATCCTTGTAGCGACAATCTCCCGCCGAATGCCCTCTCCCGTTGCAGCGGTTACATTCCGACGCATTGCCGCTCCGCTGCTCTGTTTCTGCTCTCGGTGGTCGCTGCCCACCCGTGGCGTCTCCACGTTGTCTTCCCGTCATCTCCACTCTGTCGGTTCTGAACTGCGGCTCTGGCACAAACCTTTTCATGCTGACCACAGTGCATTCATAGTTGTTGGTGATCTCCAGCGTCTTGGTCCACGCTAGTACCCTGTCACAAGCTGCATTCAGCAGCTTACTGCGCAGATCATTACTTGTGATACCGCAGATAAACTGGTCACGAAGCTGCTCTTCCATTGATGTTCCAAACGCACACCAAGAAGCCAATCCTTTCAATGCCGCCACATATTCCGTGAGCGATTCACCAGAGAGCTGTTTGCGATTTCTGAACGTATACCTCTCTGCTAGCACATTCTTCTTCGGTGAAAAATAGGCTCTCACTGCCGTTAACAAGTCCTTCAAGTCCACGTCGCCTGGCCTGTCCGGCGCCACCAAATCCTTGAGCAATGTAAACGTTTTAGCTCCTACCACGGAGAGAAACACAGCCCTTTGCTGGCCTGCCGCGATGTTGTTTGCGATGAAAAACTGCTGAAGTCTCTCTTCATAGGCTTCAAATGTCTCTATCGTCTCATCAAACACCAGTCCCGTTTCTAGACTGTACAGCGCCATTCCTTTTTGCACTTCCCTGCCACGAGTTCCAAGAGAAAAAAAAACGTGGAAGCTAGCTTGACTATTATTCTTTCTTCGGCTACAAGCCTACAACCTCTATTTCCGAGGTGGACACAAACGTGTTTTTCCTTTATCCTCGTCGCCACTGTTGTATCTTAATAGAAGAGACCGTGGTAGTGCTCAGTTGTGCTTTATTCACAGTTGGTATTCATACAGGTAAACAGTGAAACCGCAGCCAGTCCCTCTGGCTGCTACCTTATTCTGACACAGAGCGCTCCGGGGCGCCTCTGGTTCACGTAACAGTAACCAATCATAAGCAAGACACGTGACACATTAACATTGGGAGTTGTAGTCCTACACTACACTACACAAGTGACAGCTCTGAGCTCTCTGACCTGACTGCAGTAATGGCCAGCTGTCAATCACTTACTGCAAAAATTGTTGCACGGGTTGGGCTTAAGAATATAATTATCCAATCAAAATAGTCTATTTGAGTTTAAAAAAGCCGGGTAGTGAGATGGAGCGCACTTGATTGATTGGCGTTCACGTCGTACCACATTGTGTTGACAGCCTTGAAATCCAATCAGAGATTGGCGCCAGCTAATGAGATGGCTAGGGCGGAAGCGTCAACACGACTCTTTGTACAGGAATCGGTAGTATAAGGAGTTTGGGGGAGGATTCGCGAAACATGTGTTTACCTGTGGCCTGGGAGAACCGGGAGTTGCATTGAAACCTACCAAGCAACCCCAGATAGACCCCCACAACCAAGGTTATCGGACTACCAGGTCAGACGGGCCGACTTAGTCTCGCTCTGAGTGGGCTGGCTGGGGAAGACAAATGGAGACCTTTTTCATCCGAAAATATCAAAGGATGGATTTAATTTACAAGTGATCAGATGGGAGGGAGTCTATTTACGAGGGACACTATTTCCTCGTAAGAAGTAAGTCGTCAATGGTGAGTGATTTTTTTTTTATATTTAGTAGCTGTGTGGGGCGGGCCTGTGTTGATTATGAATTAATTGTCCCGCTGTGGCCTTGCGTGTGTAATACACACACACACACACACACACACACACACACACATGCATTGTCTTTCCTCAGTCGCCGATGCGATTGAGTCTCTGGCGGCGCACGTGAGTGTGTGTTGGCGACGCGTGCCGTGGTTATTGATATTGAGTTGGAGCCTGTGTTGATTATGAATTAATTGGCTGTGGGTCCGCTGTGGCCTGGCCTCTGTGTGTGTGTGTGTGTGCACGCGCAAGTGTGTGTTGTTCATTTCCTATAGTGCTGAGTGATGTGCATGTGAATGTTCTAACCCAACCCCCTCCAATGTACAGTAAATTACCTAACCCAAGAATACACGAGACCCTCTTCTACCAAGTATGGTTTCGTCGATATTCCAATGTACAGTTTTGCTTGTACAGTTGTACAGTTCCCCCCACCCCGCCTACCCATACAATTTCCTATAATTTCCTTTGTTGTGAGGGACCAGATTGGGAGACAGTAAGATATTGGTGAAATAAAAATTGCATGTAGATATGTGTTTGAAACAGTGAGGGTGAGAAATGGTCTGATGATATGGCTGTAAACAAATAGTTTTTGATTAGCCTTCTTGACTAAGCTATTGATGTGATGTTTGTAAGTGAGGTGTGTGTGTCAAGAGTTACTCCAAGGCATTTTACTAGTGCCTGTTGTCTTTAACTGTAGTGTCTGGCTGCTGTCTTCATAACCACACTGTGTGTCTGTACTTCTTTATTACATTTTTTTTTATCTCTCCCGTCCTCCCCAATATTTTTTACTCACAGCCACCACTGACACACACATTGGGGGATGTTTTAAAAATATAATTTAACATATAATATAATATAATAATTTGTGCTTCACCAACAAATTTGGTCAGCAGCCGCCACTGTGTATGTGTAAGCAATAAAAGCTTATTTTGGATTGATTATCGCTTATCTGGTCGGCCTGTTTGAGGACACCAACCTGTGCGCGATCCAAGAGAACAGCTGTGTGGACATAACAAGCGAAGTGTTTTGGACCTGTATTCTTCAATGACGGTATGACAGAACGCTACAATATTATCTTTGATAGGCCTACGTGAGTATTTATAATACTATGGTGTATTGAACATATTATCTTTGATAGGCCTACGTGCAAATCTGTTGCACCATCTTTCTACACCCTCACACAACTCTGTAGCTTTTTTGGGAGTAGCGGGGAACATAGGACCTTTTTTTAGTCGTGACGTGTACGTTTGAGAACACTACCGTAATGACAGAGAATGAAGCAAGCTGACATTGTCAGCCCTCACACAACTCGGTTGCTTTTTCGGGAGCGGGTAGTGGGAGCGGGAAACATAGAACCCGGGGAACATAGGACCCTTTTTATCGCGAGCGGGGAACATAGAACCCGGGAAACATAGAACCCGGGGAACATAGACATGTTCCCGCCCTGACAACTCATCTCTCAGTGCTTGATCGTACTGACCATTGTGGTTAGTGTAACTAAACGTCTCTTCAAGTCTTAGCATATGTTCGCTGGACCTCGAACATCTGTCCATTCCATGTCGTCCGTTCTATCTCCCCCGGGAATTCACAGCCATAATCATCACAGCAGTATATATCCCACCTCAAGCGGATACCGCCAAAGCACTGGCAGACCTACAGGACTCATTGAACCAGCACCAAATCAAGCATCCAGACGATCCATGATCGTAGCTGGCGACTTCAATAAGGCAAATCTAAAAAAAGTTATGCCAAACTTCTACCAGCACATTACATGCACCACAAGGGGAGGGAAGACACTAGATCACTGCTACACCCCTTTCAAGAAGGGCTACAAGGCACTCCCGGCTCCCCCACTAGGAAAATCTGACCATGACGCCATTTTCCTCATGCCCGGATATAAACAAAGAGCCAGAGAGGCTGTTGTGTTGCGAGAGGTGACGCGGTGGTCCGAGCATTCAGAGGCCACGTTACAAGACGCACTGGATGATGTCGACTGGGACATGCTCCGGTCGAGCTCCAGTGACGTCAGTGAATTTGAGGATGTTGTGGTTAGCTTCATAGCAACGCTAGCTAACAGTATCGTCCCCACGAAGACGGTTCAGGTTTTTCCGAACCAGAAACTGTGGGTTGACAACTCCATCCGAGTTGCCCTGAATGCTCGCACCGCTGCTTACAACTCGGGCCATGCATCAGGAAATATGGACGAGTATAAGGCAACAGATTTTTTTTTTATCCACTTTTTCTCCTTATTCTTAAAATTGTTCTCCTATCCCAATTTCGCCTCGCCATTTCTCCCTTCAATTCTCCCCTCCCCTATCTCAAACGTTGCTAGACTATGCCTCCCACTGGTCGGCTGCAGTGAGGACCAAGCCTTGCATCACGTGTCCCCTCCGGTACACGAGGAGGCAGCTGTCGCATCTTTTCACCTGAACAGCGCAATCTCTCAGTGGTGAGGAGTAACGCGTGGGAGGCTCACGCTGCCCCTGATACTTCCTGATTCTGCTGTACAGGCGCACCAACCGACCTGTAGGAGTCGCTGTCCACAACGTCCAATCCCCACCCACCGGCTTTCCCACCCCTAACACTGCCAATTGTGTTAGTATGAACGACCAGCCAAGCCCGTAGCAACGCAGAGAGCTGGGCTCATAAGGCAACAGCTTAAAGGTTGCGCAAAGAAGTGAAGGAAGATGGAGACACAGATGGCCCAGAACGACACACAGTATGGCGGGGAGTACGAACGATAACTGATTATAAAGTCAGCCCCCCCTCAATAGTGAGTGCCGATGCCTCTCTTGCGAATGCACTCAACTCCTTTTACGTCAGGTTTGGGGTGAGCAGTGGCGACGTTAGCTCACCGGCTGGCGACGTCACTGAAATCACCAGCTGCCGCAGCGTGGGGGGGGGTTCCTCTGTGGGGGGGGCCACACTCTCTCATTGACGGAACACAGCGTGAGAAGAGCGTTTATGGGGGTAAACACTAGGAAAGCTGCAGGCCCAAATGGGATAACAGGATGAATACTCAAGTCCTGTGCAAACCAGCTAGCCCCAGTGTTTACCACTGGGATCCTTGTATATAGTGTATTATATGTAATATATAATATGTATTATAGTGTATAATGTGTGTATGTATACAGATAAACGATGTATATACATTTGATTATATGTTGGGCACCAAGTGCATGACAATTGCACCAAGTGCAAACAATTGCAAACATAAAGCAGAAACTAATAATAAACAAATATTCTTTTGTCATAATGTTAATCTGTAGGCAAAATCTGTCTTTTTTAACTGAACCTTTATAAGTATGAACTCCAGTCGGTATAGAGAAGTCGCGCCTTGTCTGTCTATATAGACGTGCTGCTACAAATTAATGAACGATCAACATTTTGACACCTGTTGTACCAGCGAGCCTGGCTGTCTCTGTGCGTGCGCGTGTGTGCGTGCGCGTGTGTCCGTGCGTGCACACAGCGGTGGGCCTGATTCTCTCTCTATCAAACTAGGTGTAAGTCATTAAAGATAATCAGACACACGCCCTGGTCCCGCGAGGCGCTCCGCAGTGGTAATCTTAAGGCGCGTGTCTCCATTCACAGTGTTAAATGGAGGGGAGCTCATGGGGGCGACCAGACGTGAAATCACTGAATTAGGTCTGAGATTGCTGTTATTGGCTGCCGATTGGTTATGACTCAGTACACAACGTTTTATCTGCTGTCTTTGTCCGCGCGACGACGGCCTGTCTCACTGTGATGACACACGGGGGTTTAACCCTTTCAGGTGGAGTTTTTTCTTTTCTTTTCTTTTTCCCCCCTCATAATTCTATTTTAGAATTATAATCCTCTACACAGCAATGGCTGTTTTTTGACTGCTTTCTTTTATATAGCGCTTTTTATCCAAAGCGCTTTACAATTTGTTACTCACATTTTACCCATTCACTTACACACACATTCACACACCGACGGCGGAGGCGACCATGCAAGGTGCCGACCTGCTCATCGGGAGCAATTAGGGGTTAAGTGTCTTGCTCAAGGACACTTTGACACGCTGCCCGGGAGGAGCGGGAATCCTCCCGAGCCACTGTCGCCCCCCAATGGTTCTCCTGGCTCTCTCTCTCTCTCTCTCTCTCTCTCTCTCTCTCTCTCTCTCTCTCTCTCTCTCTCTCTCTCTCTCTCTCTCTCTCTCTCTCTCTCTCTCTCTCTCTCTCTCTCTCTCTCTCTCTCTCAGGTAGTGTTATTCTAGCAACGGTTCTCCATGGTTCTCCTGGTTCTCCATGGTTCTCCTGGTTCTCTCTCTCTCTCTCTCTCGCTCTCTCTCTCTCAGGTAGGGTTACTCTAGCAACGGTTCTCCATGGTTCTCCTGGTTCTCCATGGTTCTCCTGGTTCTCTCTCTCTCTCTCTCTCTCTCTCTCTCTCTCTCTCTCTCGCTCTCTCTCTCTCAGGTAGGGTCACTCTAGCAACGGTTCTCCATGGTTCTCCTGGTTCTCCATGGTTCTCCTGGTTCTCTCTCTCTCTCTCTCTCTCTCGCTCTCTCTCTCTCAGGTAGGGTTACTCTAGCAACGGTTCTCCATGGTTCTCCTGGTTCTCCATGGTTCTCCTGGTTCTCTCTCTCTCTCTCTCTCTCTCTCGCTCTCTCTCTCTCAGGTAGGGTTATTCTAGCAACGGTTCTCCATGGTTCTCCTGGTTCTCCATGGTTCTCCTGGTTCTCCCAGCTCTCAGGGTTCCTTGAGGAGGTTCTACTACAAGCTACGTCAGATCCGTGTGTCGAACCTTCGCCTTGCACTCCCTGGTCGCTCCTGGTGACGTCACAGAAAGCAGAAGACTGTTTGTTGTCACAGAGGTTGAGTTCCTGGGGATTTCCTGATAATATTCAAGTATTTTCTTCCACTTCTTTTCATTGTCAACGAAAGCGTGGATGGTGTTTAGTGAGCTGACCTGAGACCAGCTGAATATACTCACTGAAGGTACTCCCAGTTCATCAGAGGAGTCTGTATTAATACATACTCATATACTGTACTGAAGGTACTCCCAGTTCATCAAAGGAGTCTGTATTATAATATATACTCATATACTGAAGGTAATCTTTCAGTTTATCAAAGGAGTCTGTATTATAATATATACTCATATACTGAAGGTAATCTTTCAGTTTATCAAAGGAGTCTGTATTATAATATATACTCATATACTGAAGGTACTCTTTCAGTTTATCAGAGGAGTCTGTATTATAATATATACTCATATACTGAAGGTAATCTTTCAGTTTATCAAAGGAGTCTGTATTATAATATATACTCATATACTGAAGGTAATCTTTCAGTTTATCAGAGGAGTCTGTATTAATATATACTCATATACTGAAGGTAATCTTTCAGTTTATCAAAGGAGTCTGTATTATAATATATACTCATATACTGAAGGTAATCTTTCAGTTTATCAAAGGAGTCTGTATTATAATATATACTCATATACTGAAGGTACTCTTTCAGTTTATCAGCGGAGTCTGTATTATAATATATACTCATATACTGAAGGTAATCTTTCAGTTTATCAAAGGAGTCTGTATTATAATATATACTCATATACTGAAGGTAATCTTTCAGTTTATCAAAGGAGTCTGTATTATAATATATACTCATATACTGAAGGTAATCTTTCAGTTTATCAGAGGAGTCTGTATTATAATATATACTCATATACTGAAGGTAATCTTTCAGTTTATCAGAGGAGTCTGTATTATAATATATACTCATATACTGAAGGTAATCTTTCAGTTTATCAAAGGAGTCTGTATTATAATATATACTGAAGGTAATCTTTCAGTTGATCAGAGGAGTCTGTATTATAATATATACTCATATACTGAAGGTAATCCCAGTTTATCAAAGGAGTCTGTATTATAATATATACTCATATACTGAAGGTAATCTTTCAGTTTATCAGAGGAGTCTGTATTATAATATATACTCTAGGGCTGTCCCCGACTAAGGATTTGAATAGTCCACTTTGATTGGCTGAAATTAGCCGATAGTTGACTATTAATCGACTATGAATATTTTTTTTTAGGAATATTTTTTTTGTATACATTTCTTTTTTATCATTCCATTTGGGCGTGGGGGATATTTGTCTACACTAGTGTGTTCATTAGATTGGTGAAATCCTCTTTCAGTGCCTCTGTGCCTGTTTTCTTAGGCAGTTAGCCTCTGGTATGCGTGCCATTAGCGTTAGCCACGCTTCTAGGCCTCTTTTCTTTTGGAAAGAATGATACAAAAATTATAATATTTTTTATTTTTATTTTTGCATTCGACTAAGAGGTTGGCAGTCGACTACGGCTCCTTTCTATCGATTAGTCGACTATTCGACTAATAGGGGTCAGCCCTAATATACTCATTACATTAACACACCCTTCCTGGACTATATATTTGCACATATACTCCAAACGGTGATCATCTGAACATGACACATATTTTGTGCACAATACTGCACAATGGGCACAGCTCTGTTACATAATATTCTATTCCACTGTATATTTGTTCAAATTTAGTTTATATACTCAACTGCAATCCTGTACAATTGTATAGACCTGTCCTATATTATATTATATTGTATTTCTATTCTAATTTAGTTTATATATTTCATTTTATTTTATTCTACTTTATTAAATTGTCTTTTTTTTATCTACTTTTTCTCCCCATTTTTCTATTTTTCTCCCATCCCAATTTCGTATTATCCAATTCTACCCTCCCCTGTCTCGAACGTTGTTAGACCATGCCTCCCACTGGTCGGCTGCAATGTGGACCAAGCCTTGCATCACGTGTCCCCTCCGGTACACGAGGAGGCAGCCGTCGCATCTTTTCACCTGCACAGCGTGATCTCTCAGTGGCGAGGAGTAACACGTGGGAGGCTCACACTGCCCCAGATACTTCCTGATTCTGCTGTACAGGCGCACCAACCGACCTGTAGGAGTCGCTGTCCACAACGTCCGATCCCCACCCACCGGCTTTCCCACCCTCTAACACTGCCAATTGTATTAGTATGAACAACCAGCCAAGCCGGAAGCAACGCCGAGAGCTGGGCTCGAACCCAGCATCTCCAGCATTAGTGGCGCGCCTTGCCCACTGCGCCACTTAGCCGCCCTTTATTAAATTGTCTGTTTATGTTGATGCACCGAATGACGAAGACAAATCCCTTGCATGTGCAAGCTTATTTGGCAATAAAGACATTTCTGATTCTGATTCTGCTTCTGATACACTGAAGGAAATTCCAGTTTATCAAAGACAGGGAATACATTTTTATAATAGATGCTAATACACTTATAATATACAGTATTCTGAAGGTAATCCCAGTTCATCAAATACAAGGATTCTGTATTAGGAGAGAGAGAGAGAGAGAGATAATGCTAATATTATTATACATACTGCACTGCTATTGGCTATGGTTCCTTTAAACGCACATACACAAACAAAATGTCCCTGTTGACGCATCATTAATGCATCGAAACAAACAACAAAAAGCTCTTTTTTAGTCTGTCTCTAGAGCTTCAACCACATGTGTCTAAGAAGGGGTTTATTTTTGCCATCGGGAGAAGACTCCAATCGTCACAAGAATTACGTCTATTCTGGTTTCAGGGTGGATTTCCCCTTTAAGTGTTTCTATAACAACCGGCGACGCACTAATCTGATTAGCATACATACCGTTTTTGGAATCTTGAGCCGCTTCCAACCCGCCGACAGCAAACCGTCTCCGTTTCAAACCCACTTTCTCTCAGCGAGCGCCGTTAGCTAAATATTCCTCTTTTTCCTCTTGATAATAGGGATAAATACAAGGGTGCAAGGGATTCAGATCCACAGTTTAAATGTAATTTATATTCAGCTAATGATTCACACGGTGAGACGTTTATTAAAGGAGAACTTGGGGTATTTTCTGTAGAGACAGAGGGCGGATTTAAGCATCAATGTTTGGGAATTTGAGAGCATTTGCATAAACTGAATATATAAATGCTCATATTGTCTTTGCTCTGTAGAAATCCTGCCAAATTGTGCCCTCCCCCTCCCTTTAAATTTTTTATTTTATTTTTGTAACTATATAAATAGGCCTTTAGATATTGGGTTTGTCTTCAACTGAATACATATATCCCTATATAATCATGCTCATTATTATACTATAACTGATTAGTTGATTTAATGGACAAATCTGTAGAAATGGTTTCCCCACAAACTATGATCTACTCTCTCCCTCCCTCCCCCCTCTACTCTCTTTCTCTCCTCTCTCCCCTCCTATCCTCTCCTATCTCCTTCCCTCTCTCCTCTCCTCTCTCCATCCCTCTCCTCTATCTCCTTCCCTCTCTTCCCCTCCTCGCCTCTCTCCCCTCCTCTCCTCTCTCCCTCCCTCTCCTCTCCTCCTCTCCTCTCCTCCTCCTCCCTCCCTCTCCTCTATCTCCTTCCCTCTCTCTCCCCTCCTCTCTCTCTACCCTCCTCTCTCTCTCCCTCCTATCCTCTCTCTCTACCCTCCTCTCCTCTCTACCCTCCTCTCCTCTCTCCCTCCTCTCCTCTCTCCCTCCTCTCCTCTCCTCTCTCCCCTCCTCTCTCTCTACCGTCCTCTCCTCTCTCCCCCTCCTCTCTCTCTCTCCCCCTCCTCTCTCTCTACCCTCC
>NC_140165.1:62047803-62062803 GCF_963971535.1 Notolepis coatsorum
TCTCTCTCTCTCTGTATGTCTCTCTCTCTGTCTCTCTCTCTCTCTCTCTCTCTCTCTCTCTCTCTCTCTCTCTCTCTCTCTCTCTCTCTCTCTCTCTCTCTCTCTCTGTCTCTCTCTCTCTCTCTGTCTATAGTGGGTGCTAGAGCGCCGCCCTCCCTGGTTAAAAGAAGAAGAATAAAGAATTATTTGCATGAGGAGGAAGCAGCCTATTCATCCCCCAGCCGGCGCCTAGCCCCCTCCACTCCGTTTTCATGGGCGCTCATTTCTGCTCCGCAGAAATTGCGCAACTCACAGGGCAAAATGCAAATACGTATAAATAAATACGTACGTACAACATAGCGCTGTCAAATACGATACCAGAGGGCGCTTGCTCGAGTGCCCGATGTAGTCACTATTGGCTGAGAGTGGCACGTGACATCGCGTCCCCAGACGTTGGGCTCTGGGCTCTGGCTCTGCATATATGCTATTCGAGGGGCTACAAGGAAATAGTAGTTGTCGGAAATTGATAATAATCACAAGATACTGTACATTCAGACAGTGTTGGATCTAACTAAATAGATTTATATGGACACTTTTATGGAAAGTTCAAGCCTGGAGTCTGGACCACAAAGCTTCTCGAGGCTATACTCTGTCTTAGCTGGTTCGACAACAAACAACAACACGATATAATGGCTAGCTGGATGCAGTCTGGACAGTGGATATATACATCACCAGTCTGGACAGTGGATATATACATCACCAGTTTGGACAGTGGATATACACTTTATCAAGCCCTCCTGGACCGCGTTTCAACTAAACAAAGTGAGTTGTGGTCTCTCTCTCTCTCTTTCTCTCTCTCTCTCTCTCTCTCTCTCTCTCTCTCTCTCTCTCTCTCTCTCTCTCTCTCTCTCTCTCTCTCTCTCTCTCTCTCTCTCTCTCGCTCTCTCTGTTAGAGCGATGCTGTGTTGTTGTTGAACGAACTAATTAATTTCGCCGCGGGTGGGGTATAATAACTCGGACAATGAATGGTAACTTGTTTAAAATGACAAGATATACATATGTGTTCATTATTGGATGGATCAGAGAGAGAGTGGAGTTTCTTTTGGTTTCAAAAGAAGTGGATTATGGCTTGTTCAATATCTCGCCCAGTCTATGTTTGAATGAATGAATGAATGAAAACTTCATTTAACAGATTGCAGAATGGGTACAATACAGTACTGCTCAATACACACAATTGTTAAGGGGAAAGACGTTTGTCTTGTTTACATCAGGGTCCCCCATTTTCAATTCATATCGATAGTTTAATAGCTAGCCTTGGCTCGTTTAACAATATGCAAAATATGTGTACAGCCCTGTACTCATACTGAAGTTATTCTTGGTATATACTACACATAGGTCTGATCTTTTGCAGTTCCTTGTGCAACGAATCGATTCCACGTCGCGCTGTGTGTGAGTGAGAGAGAGAGAGAGAAAGAGAGAAAAGGAGAGATAGAGGGGGATACTAATTAATTTCGCCCCCCCCCCCGGAGAAGAATTCACGAGCCGCCAAACTATATAAACTCTTGAATATATCTCTCTCTGTCTGTATGTCTCTCTCTTTCTCTTTCCCTCTCTCTCTGTCTGTATGTCTCTCTCTCTCTTCATTCCACTCTGTCTCTTCTTTTCTTTCACTCTTCTTGTGGTGTGTGTGTGTGTGTGTGTGTGTGTGTGTGCGTGCGTGTGTGTGTGTGTGTGTGTGTGTGTGTGTCTGTGTGTGTGTGTGTGTGTGTGTGTGTGTGTGTGAGTGTGTGTGTGTGTGTGTGTGTGTGTGAGTGTGTGTGTGAGAGTGTGACTGCTATCGATCTCATATAATTGGTCTGACCTCCTCGCTGCTCAAAGACCCCAGAACTCAAAGGCCTGTTGATGGACGTGTGTGTGTGCGTGTGCATGTGTGTAAGTGTTTGTGTACACGTCTGTGTTTAAGAATGTGTGTATCTGTGCGTATCTGTCTGTGTGTGTGTGTGTGTGTGTGTGTGTGTGTGTGTGTGTGTGCATGTGTGCGTGTGTGCGCGTGTGCGCGCATGTATGTGTCTGTGTAGAAAGCAAGCAAGTCAGTGTGTGTGTAAGTGAATATACTGTGTGTGTGTATGGTCAGGGGCGGGACATATAACCGGTTCATTGAACCATATTGAGTCGTGCACCCCCCTTCCCCCCCTCCCCCCACACACTTCACGGTCCCATTATGTTCAATGATTGGTTCATTTTTCTGTCAATCAGCTGTCACATTGAATTCATAGAGTTTCCTTGGTTTGCTTCATATAACCTGAACTGATAGAGCAGGCTCAAATCACCATTCCTGAAACTATCTCCTCT
Source organism: Notolepis coatsorum (assembly GCF_963971535.1). Classification (NCBI taxonomy): domain Eukaryota; kingdom Metazoa; phylum Chordata; class Actinopteri; order Aulopiformes; family Paralepididae; genus Notolepis; species Notolepis coatsorum. The sequence goes on from NC_140165.1 coordinate 62,050,135, forward strand.
CCTCTTCTCTTCTCTCCTTTTCTCTTCCCTTCTCTTCTCTTCTCCTCTCCTCTTCTCTTCTTCTCTTCTCCTCTCCTCCTTTCCTCTCTTCTATTCTCCTCTCATCCCCTCTCCTCTCTTCTCTTCTCTTCTCTTCTCTTCTCTTCTCTTCTCTTCTCTTCTCTTCTCTTCTCCTCTCCTCTCTTTTTCTCTCCTCTTCTCTCCTCTTCTCTTCTCCTCTTCTCTTCTCCTCTCCTCTCCTCTTCTCTTCTCTTCTCCTCTCCTCTCCTCTCCTCTCTTCTCCTCTTCTCTCCTCTCCTCTTCTCTTCTCCTCTCCTCTTCTCTTCTCCTCTCCTCTCCTCTCTTCTTCTCTCCTATTCTCTTCTCTCCTCTCTTCTTCTCTTCTCCTCTCCTCTCCTCCTCTCCTCTCCTCTCTTCTCTCTCCTATTATCTTCTCTTCTCTCCTCTTCTCTTCTCTCTCCACTAGGGATGTCCGATATTATCGGCCTACCGATATTATCGGCCGATATCGGCATTCAAATGTGATATCGGAAAATATTGGTATCGATTTTCAATTTTTTTTTAAATATATTTTTTTTACATTTACATTTTTAATTTTTATTTTTTTTAATTATTTTTTAAACATAACATAAAATTAGACATACAAGCATTAACAGTAAACATCCAATGAAATCACCATTTAAATAAATGTAGTATACGAGATATACACCTAATACTTAAGCATTACATCACCCGCAGGAGTGGTTTGTGAACAATAAACCATGCCTAGGGGTGGTCGTTAGACCCCCCTAGGCATGGTTTATTGTTCACAAATCACGACTGCAAGTGGTGTAATGCTTTTATACAACTGCCACATTCATCCAACCTTATTGCTATACAATAAACACATTAATCGAGGATTTATTGAAAAAACCATCCGCCAGAAAAAGTAGTTCACACAACAACAAAAAAAAGATAAATTGCCTCCATGTGGACGCAGCTCGGAAGTGCATCCAACCAACTAACACATCCAACTGCCTTTCAACTAAGACATCCAACCAACTAACACATCCAACTGCCTTTCAACTAAGACATCCAACCAACTAACACATCCAACTGCCTTTCAACTAAGACATCCAACCAACTAACACATCCAACTTTTCTTTAGTTTTTAATTATGAAGTTAGTGGTTGTTATTGGAATGATTGATTGATTGATTGAAAATTGTATTACGAGATGCAGAATGGGTACAATACAGTACGGCTCAATATACACAATTGTTAAGGGGATGCAGACCTACTTTCTATAGAACTTCATTCTTAGATGCTTCTATAGAAAGTAGGTAAAACAAATTAAAAAGTTTTCTTTGCCCTATAGGAAAAAAAAGTTTTCTTCGCCCTATTTTTTTATTTATTTTTTTAAACCTACTGTAGAGGGCCTAAACTTAACACTTTGACTGCCTAAAAACGCTTTACAGCGTCATTGCTGGCCATGCTAAAGTTGCCGGGGGACGCTGTACAGCGTCCTTATATCAATATTTCAAAAATCTGGAATCGGATTCATATTCCCCCTCCGCTGGCCTGATATCCACCAGCAGGACCCACTGAGCTCTCTGGCGGTTCAGGAGCGCCATCTGGTGGCCGATCGGCGCAACCGCTTAACAGGAAGCGCAGTAGAGGTTTTGCTGGTCGGCCCTATTACTTCCGGCCACTCGGTATAGGTTCCGGCACTCTAGCTCGTCACTCTACATAGCGATCGATTGCCAATAACTCGATAAACAACATGATTTGGACGTATATACCATTATACAAGCTGGAGATGGACCGGGTAATAATATATCCCATAATGATAAAATTTCTACTCGACGATGATCGCCCAACTGGGGTGAGTTTCAGCGTGTAACGTTACCATCTTCGATACTAACTGCTTTTATCAACATTTGACCCACATTAGATGATTGGTATAACGCTGCCCACGGAATTATAAACGCCCCCTCGCCCATCCGGTCAACATCAGATGACGTGTAGTAACTTCTAGAAGTACGTCTAGTTGGAATTTTTTATATCGCGCTGATTGCCATCAAACTGTATTTCATCATCAATATAATGCATTTGGGGCTATATATCACGTTCTGGAGAAAGTTGCAGAAAGAGATGAAAACATACTTATACATTAGACCATACTTTACTATGAATATGTGAATGAAAAAGTTTAACGTTGCTACACAATGAACAATTCATATAGGACTTTGAATGGGCCCTAATAATGGCAATGTAGCAATAGAATTTAAAAAGTTATAGCCCTGCAAAGAAGGGGACTTTCTCCATAGACAAATAGCGCTGGCAATCTATGGTATATCATTAATTTAACCCAAGGCAACCAAAGTGTTAACCAGTTGGAAACCAAGCGTACAGTAATAAAATTAGCAATCAATCAATCAAACAACTCAATAGGCCATGCTCACTTAGAACAGCGCAGCACTCAGCTGCTTCTACAGTCTGACTCTCCCCCGCGTTGCAGACAGGAGTGTGTGTGTGTGTGTGTGTGTGTGTGTGTGTGTGTGTGTGTGTGTGTGTGTGTGTGTGTGTGTGTGTGTGTGTGTGTGGGTGTGTATGCGACCGAGTGAGTGTGTCTGGAAGCCAGACAGTGTGAGAGAGAGGGGAAGGAGAAAAAAAAATAGCAAATTAATCAATCAATCAATCCGCGATTTTTCTTTTGTTCCACAATGATTCATGAGCCATAGATTACACAATCCAACATTGTGTAAGAGACTAAGACATTCGCTGTGACAGAATCGCTTCATATTTAGTCGTTATGACGCTATCAACATATCCATTTGTTAAAGATTATTGTCCGCCATCTTGTTTTCTCCGACGGAGTGATCCGGCGGAGTGATGTGATTCGGTTGTGGGCGGGTCCTGGGACCAGGAGCGTGGAATGGTCCCTATACATACGTGTAAATGGACTGTTTCAGCCAATCAGAATCGAGAAATGTGCATGCCGTTGTATAATTGCTATCTAATACCCTACATACATATGCTCTCGCTCGCCCACCCCCCCCGGACCCCCACTTGGATAATCGATCCATTATCATTCGTTCCTAACCAGGCACTACCATTCATATGCTAGCTTTTATTCTCTCCACCACTTCTAACCAGATTGCAATTTTGGCTTCACTGACACCTAAAATTCTTGCTGTAGATATTTCTAGATAGATCACATCGAGATATGTAAGAACCCATACCTTACGACAAATTTTTTCCGGTTGAAACCATTGTGATGCTATCAGCTTTTTAGCCGCTGTGAGACCAGATAAAACTAATCTCTTTAGCTGTATAGGGGCTCCATACTGAAAAACATCATTCAACAGCAATACAGAGGGGTGTACAGGTATGTTCAGAAATAAGAAATTTGATAATTGCTGGGCCACTTCTTTCCAGAATATCTTAACTGGTGGGCAATCCCAATACATGTGCATAAATGTACCCTCATCCCCATTTGTACATAAGGAACATCTGGAGTCTTGTTTAAGTCCCATTCTGTTCAATCTTATAGGAGTCAGGTATGTCCTATGAATATAGTTAAGATTAATTTGTTGATGGTCCGGGTTACGTGACGCAATTCGAACGTTTGCCCAGACTTCTTGCCAATCAAAATTTATTTCCAAGTCTGGTATATCCCTCCTCCAGATTGAGTCTAGGGGGAGGATTCCATACGAGGACGTTAGTAATTGATGATAAAAATCAGATACGAAACCTCTCGATGTCTCTCTTTCATAGAAGAATTTGTGATATCTGTGGTGCTCAATTGGTATCCTTAATGGGACTCCATGAGCCTTCAAACAGACCAATAACTGTGCGTAAAAATAATATGTGGAACTGGTGAGATAAAATTTTTTATGTATGTCTTTATAGCTACAAAAACCCCGTTTGTTGAAAACATCTCCTAATGTGTGTATGCCCTGCTTTTCCCATTTAGGGTATATTATAGGTTGTTTTCCAATCAGGAGTGCATTGTTATTGAATAGGGGAGTATGACTATGCCATTTATGTAGGTTAGAATATTTTTTTTGTGTTTCACGCCATATCCGGATCACATGAGTAATAAGGGGGCCAAATTTCAATTCGCATTGCTTAATTGATAATATGGTGTATACTATGTCCTGCAGTCTATGTGGTGCTACTATATTTACTTCTAAGTTTCTCCAGGATACAGATGCTTGGGGATCAAACCAGGTTGTCAGTGGTCTTAAAGAGTACGCCTTAAAATAGTGGTAAAAATCTGGAAATGCCATACCTCCGTCGGCTTTGTTTCTCTGTGTGGTGGATCTTTTTATACGTGGAGGTTTGTTATTCCAAATAAATGTGTATGCGGTAGAGTGTAATTTTTTCCAGTAACCATCTGGAGGGGGTAACAGTAACATTGAGCTAATGAAGTTGATTCTAGGTAGAACATCCATCTTAACTATTGACACCCGTGCCTGTACTGAGTTTTTAAGTTTGGACCACCTGTCAAAGTCATATTTGATCTTATCTTGGAATCTTATGTAATTGTACTTCACCGTTTGGCTTATAGTAGGGACTACTTCAACTCCTAAACATCTGAAGTGTTTAACCATTGGTATTTCTTCTGGAAAGAGTATATTCTTTGCAGGGGCATTAAGTGGAAGGAAAGCCGACTTTGGTCAATTTATCCTAAATCCCGATAGATTGTCAAAGTCATCAATCAACTTGAGAAGATGAGGCCAGGGCCGCCTCAGGGGGTGTGCGAGCAGTGCGGTCGCACAGGGCCTCGCGGGAAGGGGGGCCTCGCACAAAAAAAAATAAAAAATAAAAAAATCTTTTATTTATTATTATTTTTTTATTATTTTTTATTTTTTATTTCTTTTTGCCAGGCCCCCCTTCCCGCGAGGCCCTTTTTCATCACAGACCTAAAATCTAGTTTTGCTTATATGCTTATATATTTCACATTAGACACGTTTGTAGAATGTTCCTGGCTCTGCGGCTCTGCAGCAGACATACTCACTATTGGAGCTCTGGGGCTCTGCAGCAGACATACTATTGGTTTCAACGAAGGGAGGGGTTACATCATGTGTACGCCGGCGTGCGTCAGCTGCGTTTGACTATTTCGCACGTGCAGCTTTGGAGGTTATGCTTAGTTATGCCAGCCAAAACGAAGAGGATGGTCATTCGGCAGATGGACTGAAGATGAAAGTTGTTGCATGTTAGACAGTTCAGTCAGGCTTAGCTGAAGGCAGGGACAGCTAGTTAGCTTTAGCTACGTTATAATATCGAGTGCTAACGTGTGGTTCAGTCGGGATAGCCATGATGATGTCGGCTAGTAGCTAGCTTAGCTAAAGGCTAACTAGCGTTAGCTAACCTAGAGAGAGCGCGTGCAGCATTGTTATGCCAAGATGAAGAGGACGGTCATTCGGCAGATGAACTTCGTCAACTCCACGCGGTTGTCTCCATCCTCTTGGACGTTTGGTGAGTTTTTAATGCACTCTATTCTATTCCCGCCGTGGATATATATCTCTCTCTCTCTCTCTCAGGAGCCAAATGGGCCAGCTAGCTGTTGTAGTAGCTAACGGTGTGTGGCCTGGTGTCAGTACCTGGCTACTCTATTTGCAGTTAGCCTATTTAGCTGATGTCGGCCATTGGCTCCTTGCTACTTTGTTTTCTCTGGTATAGACCCTCTTCTTTTTGGATTTAAGTGTTGATCTTTGTCCTTTTGGATCTATGTATATTCATGTTGCCTTTGTGAAGTTATCTTTTCCTTCTGTTTTGTTCTTCCATTAAAAGTTGAATATCCTTTACGGGCTCATCTTTGCTTATCTCTCTCATACATGCTCTCTCTCTAACACACACACACACACACAGACATGCTCTCTCTCTCTAACACACAAACACACATGCTCTCTCTCTCTCTCTCTTTCTAACACACACAGATATGCTCTATATCTCTCTCTAACACACAAAATGACATGCTCTCTCTCTCTATATTTCTCTCTCTTTCTAACACACATATACATGCTCTCTCTCTAACACAAACACAAACAGACATGCTCTCTCTCTATCTCTCTCTTTCTAACACACACAGACATGCTCTATCTATCTCTCTCTCTTCAATTCAAATGGGCTTTATTTCACATTCTTGTATTTCTCCCAGTAGGTATGGGAGTTTTGAGTTATTGTCGATGTTTTCAAAGTCTCTTTGGGTGTTTGCAATTTGTGGGAAGTATGTCTTGGTATAGTGGGCAGGTTGTTTCCACCTATCTTGTGTGCAGTGGGTCTGTCTTCGCTTGGGAGCCAGGTCTGCCTATGGCGGCCTTTCTCGATGGCTAGGCTGTGCTCGCTGAGTCTGTACCTAGTCAAGGATCTTCTTAGTATTGAGTCAGTCACAGTGCTCAGGTATTCTGCCACTGTGTACTCTCTGTTTAGGGCCAAATAGCATTTAAATTTGCTCTGGTTTTGGGTTGTTTCTTTCCAATGTGTCTCTCTCTCTCTCTCTGGCCTTGCTCTGGTGGAGGGTCAGGGGCATTGCCGGGTCTGTGCAGCGATAACACTGTATATTGACTGTAGAACGGGAGCTCTCTCTCGCTCTCTCTCTTGCTATATGTTGACTGTATCATGCCCAGCCTCGGGCAGCGCTATTATTTAAGAATATGTTGACTGTAAAAAAATAAATAAAAATAAAAATAAAAAAAATTATATTATATATATATATATATATGGGGGGGGGGGTTAAATCTCACACAGGGCCTCGCATTTCTCCCAGGCGGCCCTGGATGAGGCATTGAGGTGTTAGGATTTTGCATGAACAATATTACGTTGTCCGCAATATAAACTAATATGATGTTGTGTGCCCTTAATTGCGATTGGTTCTATGGATTGGGATTGTCTTATATATTGTGCTCAAGGCTCTAATGATAAAGCGAATAGTCCGGGACTAAGAGGGCAACCCTGTCTGGAAGAGCGCGATACCGCCGGAAAGATTTCGGAGGTGATTATACCTGTTGTAATCATGGCCGATGGGTCTTTGTATAATACTTTAATCATATCAATGAATCCTTTTCCTAACCCCATCCTTTCTAATACTGCCCATAGATAAGACCATTCCAACCTATCAAAGGCTTTCATCGCATCCAGGGACAGCATCGCCTTAGGTGTGGTGTCATCCTTGCTGGCATCATCACATGTAGTAACCGTCTTATATTATCTGTGATCAACTGGCCTCTTATGAAGCCAGTCTGGTCAGGATGAACTAAAGACGTCATATATGCTTTTGAAGTCTGATGGCTAATACCTTGGAGTACAGCTTGATATCGGTTCCGAGGAGGCTTAAGGGTCTATAACTACCGCAATCGGTGGGGTCTTTGTCTTTTTTAAGGAGGACTGTTATGAGTGCAATATTGTCGTTCTTATGGAAGTTCCCCTCCTTGATTGAATATAGAATCATATTAAGTAATAGGGGTCCAATTACATCCCAACATGAGAGGTACATTTCTGGTGGGATACCGTCTCTTCCAGGAGCCCTACCACTTTGCATTTCAGATATGGCCTCCCTAAGTTCATCTAGTGTGATGGGTGTTTCTAACTGTTTAGCGTCATCCTCTGATAGTTTAGGAAGGTTAATTTGATTAAGATATATGTCCATTTTGTTTTGATCGAAGGCCATTTCTGATTTGTACAAGTTGGAGTAGAACTCTTTGAATGTCTCGTTGATTTTTTTAGGGTCTGTAACAAGTCCTTGCTGTGCCTTAATGGTAGTTATATCTGCACATTTTGCGTTGGCTCTTAACTGCATGGCTAGTAGGTGACTTGGTTTAGAACCATGAAAGTAATGCTGTTGTCTTGTGCTATGTATTTGAACTTCAGATTGTTGTTTATAAATGGCATTAATCTCTTTTTTTAACACATTAATTTGAGTTTCCAGTCGAACCGAGTAGTTGTATTGTAAAGAGGAAAATAACGTAGAGTAAAACGTTTCCAGCTCTGCCAGTTTTGAACAACGATTCTTGCGTATTTTGGAGGAAAAGTTCCCGGTAAAATCCTTGATCAATCCCTTTACCGACATCCATAATATTCTGGGGTCCTGTACCAATTTCGCATTCTCCAGTAGGAATACAGAAAGAGCTTCTTTGAATTGTGTAATGAATTCCTTGTTTTTCAGCATTATCGAGTTAAATCGCTATCTTGGGGCTCGGGATGACAGTATACCAAATGATCCTTTTAGGAGTAAATAACAGTGATCTGATTGGGTACCATTTCCACGTCATAGTTATCAAATAGTCTAGGGGATGCAAAAACATAATCTATTCTGGAAAGTGTGTTATGTCTTGCAGATCGACAAGAGTACTTTCGGGTCGTAGTGTTGAGTGATCGCCATAGGTCATTTACACCTGTATTCTTAGACCAATCCTTTAACCCATTAGATGAATTTTTCTGGTCGTTGGAAAAGGTGGGATAAGATTTATCCATCCCGGGATCCCAAATGGCATTAAAATCCGCGCCAATTATAAATGAGTATTCAGGAAGGTTTAACATTGTTCTGGTAAGTGTAGCGTAGAAGTTAGCCTCGTACAGATGTGGGGCATATACCGCTACCAACGCTATTTTCCTATTCCTGTATACAATTTTAGCTATGGTTATACAACCATCTGTATCAGACCATACTTCCTTCAATTCAATATTCAACTTCCGTTTCACGACTATAGCAACTCCACGGGATCTCGTTCCAAAGGAAGAGTGACTAATGTTATGATATATGTTGTCCGCTAGCGTAGCTTTGTCTTCCACTAAAATGTGCGTTTCGCTTAGAAAAGCCACATCAACCTGTTTCATCAGTGTGAGCACGCTTTTGCGTTTATGTTGATTATTTATTCCCCCAGTATTCCAGATCATTATATTCAAACTAGCCATAATCTATACATGTTGTTGTGTAATTGTTGGTAATGCTTCTGGAGTACGAATTCACAATGGATATACATCCAACTATTGAGGTCCCGTTGAGAGCCGAGCTTAAAAACATACATATATATACAAATAAACCCCTAAATCCCCCTCCCACAGAGAGCCGTACAAGGCTGTGTTCCTAAGACACAACCTTCGCGTATAACTCCCTCCCTTACACCACCGTTTAGCCCAGAGTGAGCCTTTTAACCTTAACTTTCCTATGCTAATTGCCATAGGATCTAAAACTTTAATTCTAATTTAATAGAATGTCACTCGTGGTCTAGCCACCTTCCCTTTAATGTAATACAAATAAAATGAAAAATGAAAAATATACCTCAATTAGCATATTCATTTGAACCTTCTACTAACATGTATATGTTGGAACCTTACAGAAAAAAGAGAAAAAGAAGAGAGAGAAAAAAAGGGATTTTAGAACTAAATTATATAAATCCCTAAAGTAAGGGAGCAATTGCTTAAAATATTTAAATAACTTTGCCAAGCTTATACCTTTTGATGAAAATGAGGTTTTTAAATCCTTGTATGCAGTTCGTCCCCCGACAAGTGCTGGAAATGAGTCGTCTGTGCATTTGACTGATTCATCCAATCCCACAATACGGATATTAAATCTACGAGTGTGACGTTCGAAATCGAGCAACCTCTCATTGATTTCTCGTCGTTGTCATGTATCTTCTGCCAAAGCTCTTTGTCCACCTGTTTCATCTCCCCCGCTAGCTCCATGATTTCTTCATGAAAAGCCTTCTTGCTCTCCTCGACTTTCAGTGTATATTCGACCACGGTGTTTTCAACTGCAGTAATACGCTCGGATTGTTTTGCAGCCGCTGTTTTAACCTCTTCGAATTTAGCATCGATATATAACTTAAAAGCGTCAGCCTTGACGTCAGCTTTATCCATCAGGTCCTTTATCAGATTAGTCAGAGACTCGAAATCGGGTGGTGTATTCTCCATGTCTGTTTCGGGTGAGGTTGCAGGAGTGTTGGGAGCGGTGGTATTGTCGGATATTTCCTTTTCAATATTCAATAGCCGGGACCGTTATATTGTCCACTGCTATCTCCCTCACGGAGCAAGTCATCGCCGGGACCGTTATATTGTCCGCTGCTATCTCCCTCGTGGAGCGAGTCACAGCCGGGACCGTTATATTGTCTACTCCGTGTCTCTTTCCAGGTTCTTTCTCTTTCTTTGGTCCCATGTTGAATCTTTTTTTCTGTTGATATAGTTAGTAGAAGGTCTTATTTAATATATACGATGAGGTTTAAACACATTAGTGTTGTACAAATAGGGTTTTGAAGCGAAATTAACGTTAACGGGAGCGGAGCGTTGACCAAACGTGACCGCTACATCTCGTTCTCAAACCGGAAGTATTTTTTTTTTTTTACATTTCTATAAACTTTATTTACCCAGGTCATGTGACCCCACACCCCAAAACATTTCATGGTGTCTGATGGTTACATAAATTGTGTAATCAAAGTCATCCACTCTCAAATTCATGGATAGATTCAGATAACTTTTTTCATTCTTTAAAATTATGAAAACCTGCCTTCTGAACGATACAACGCGTTTTAAACAGAGGGGACTTACATCTAGGGTGACCAGATGCAAAAAGTCCAAAAGCAGGACAACAGTAAGATTTTGTTGGGACAAAGTGGGACAGATAGATAATGTAAATTCTTTTATTAGAATAACATGGTCTTCACCGAGACCAATGTTTTTTTTTGCTTCAAAAAGAGGGACATCCTCTCAATATGTGGGACGTTCGGTCAAATGGTGGGACAGTACAACCAAAAGGGGGACACCTGGTCACCCTACTTACATCCCAGAGAAATACATTTGACAGAAGACACTATCTGACCGTGTCTAGCCAACACCTTGTTCCTGATAAATGGAGGAACGTTGGATATGGTTAGGGAATCGGGATGTCCGATATTATCGGCGTACCGATATTGGCATAAAAATGTAATATCGGAAATGATCGGTATCGGTTTAAAAAAAAAATATATATACTGTATTTATATATTTTTTAACCTTTATTTACCCAGGCAAGCAAGTAAGAACAAATTCTGATTTTATTTATTGTCAAAAGTATGCATATTGTTGTGTTAATTCCACAACAAGAGATATGTAATGTTAATTACCTGAAATTATTAAATTTTTGGGGGGGGGGGGAACCCTGCATATATCGTTATCAGTTGATATCGGTTGATATCGGTATCGGAAATTAAGAGTTGGACAATATCGGTATATCGGTATCGTCGGTAAAAAAGCCAATATCGAGCATCCCTACTCTCCTCCTATTTTCCTCTCATCTCCTCTCTTCTTCTCTCCTCTTCTCTTCTCTCATCTTCTCATCTCCTCTCCTCCTCTCCTCTCCTCTTCTCAGTCATCTCCCCTCCTCTTTTCTATTCTCTTTTTTATATATAGTTTTCACTATATCACCCTATTGTCATTCTGTTGTATTAATATTAATTTATTATATTGTATTGTATTCCTCTCTCATTAGAATTAAACGGTCCTTGCTGTGTATGAGGCCATGTTGCCAGGTGTTTTCTATAGTATTCTATTCTTCTTTTTTTTATTATCTTTTCCCCCCTCTTTTTTCCGCTTTTCTCCCATCCCAATGTTAGTCGTTATGCCAATTCCCAATCCCCTTCCTGGTCGTTGCGTGCTCTGCCCCCTACCGTCAGTCTGGGAGGGCGGAGACTATCACATGCTTCCTCCGACACATGTGTAGCCAGCCCACCGCTTCTTTTCACCTGGCAGCGCGGACTCTCACTGGGAGAGTGTAACGTGTGGAAGGGTCACACTACCTCTCCCAGATCCTTCCCTCGCTGTGCAGGCGCCCCGACCGAACTGTAGGAGTCGCTGTTTTACAACGACCAGGACCCACCCTCGCCGGGTTTCCCACCCGCTAACACTGGCAATTGTGTCAGTATGGACGGCCGACCAAGCCGGAGGTACCGCAGCTGGATTCGATCCCACTGTCTCTGCGGTGGTAGACAGATGCTTAGTCTGCTGGGCTACCCGGCCGCGCCCTATTCTATTCTATTCCTCTGTGTGAGCAGCAGATCTATAGTGAGCAGCATGGCCCCAGGCTCCAGGCTCCAGGCTCCAGGCTCCAGGCTCCAGGCTCCAGGCTCCAGGCTCCAGGCTCCAGGCTACAGGCTCCAGGATCCAGGCCCCAGGCTCCAGGCTCCCAGCAGGGCCCCAGGCTCCAGGCTCCAGGCTCCAGCTCCAGGCTCCAGCAGGGCTCCAGGCTCCAGATTACAGGCTCCAGCAGGGCCCCAGGTTACAGGCTCCAGCAGGGCCCCAGGCTCCAGGCTCCAGGCTCCAGGCTCCAGCAGGGCTCCAGGCTCCAGCAGGGCTCCAGGCTCCAGCAGGGCCCCAGGCTCCAGGCTCCAAGCTCCAGGCTCCAGCAGGGCCCCAGGTTACAGGCTCCAGCAGGGCCCTAGGCTCCAGGCTCCAGGCTCCAGGCTCCAGCAGGGCTCCAGGCTCCAGCAGGGCTCCAGGCTCCGGGCTCCAGGCTCCAGGCTCCAGGCTCCAGCAGGGCTCCAGGCTCCGGGCTCCTGGCATCAGGCTCCAGGCTCCAGGCTCCAGGCTCCAGGCTCCAGGCTCCAGGCTCCAGGCTCCAGGCTCCAGGCTCCAGGCTCCAGGCTCCAGGCTCCAGGCTCCAGGCTCCAGGCTCCAAGCTCCAAGGTCCAGGCTCCAGGCTTCAGGCTCCAGG